>NC_133618.1:538106661-538116661 GCF_048593235.1 Sminthopsis crassicaudata | reverse complement strand
AGATGGCATTGCACAAAGTGGCCCTTGCATACGTTGGTTTTTAAAAATATGATTGATTTGTTGCCAAAAGGTTAGTTTTAACAGCTATCTACACAAGCACATGAGTACACATAGACGCAAACACATGCGTGTTGCATATGCCCAATGCCAACATTGCTGCCAGCATCCATCTCTAAAGCTGGAAAGCTGAGAATCTGAGAATGAGCTCAGCTGGGATGGTCCAAATAAGCAGTACTAAGCATTTCACCATAGTTTTCACCATGACTTTCCTGATGTCAGGGGGTGGCATTTGTAATCTCTGGAGCAGACTGATAGACATTTCCTTGAATGTTCACAGAATTTGAGCACAAGAGGAAATACCTAAAGCCAAACGCTATACCCTCAGCCTTAACTGGTCTTTCTCCTGTCCATTGATCCCATGCTCCTATTACTTAATATAGGCCCATTTTCAAATACAGCAACCCTCATTTTACCTCAGCTACTCCTAAAGAGTCCAGCACAAGTATCTCTCTCTACTCATCTCAACTGTTCTCTGAAGACATCAAAGGAGTAAGAGCCTGTATATACATCACTCACCCTTCTTTCACAATGGCCCCATTCTCCTAGGTACCCTGACAAGTATATAAGGGAAGGGAAGAGGAGGACTGAGGATGTGATGCACAGATTCACTCATTCATCAACTGTGTGCAAGGCTCTATGATGGACATAAGGATGAATAAAGCAGTTTATAATCTACTATTGTTGAATTTGTAATCTACTATTATAATTCACTAACATTACAAGTAACCCTAATACAAGACAGCGTATATATCATGAGAGGTTTGAACAGATTGTTGTTGTTTTTAAAGAATAATGTTTTTTTTATTATTTTTCAAAATACATGCAAATGTAGTTTTCAACATTCTCTTACAAAATCTTGTGTTCCAAATTTTTCTTCCTCCCTCTTCCTCTCCCCGTTGCCCTGGAAAGCAAATAATCCAATATAGTTTAAACATGTGCAATTCTTCTAAACATATTTCCACATCTATCATTCTACACAAGAAAAATCATATCAAAAGGGGGGACATGCGGGAAAAAACCAAGCAAAGAAACAAAACAAGAAAAATTAAAACACTATGCTGTGATTCAGTTTTCATAATCTTTTCTCTGGATGTTGATGGCACTTTCCATCACAAGTCTATTGCCTTGAATCATCTCATTGTTGAAAAAAGCCAATTCTACCACAGTTGATTGTCTCATAATCTTGTTGTTGTGTACAGTTCTCATCACCTCATTTAGTATCAGTTCATGAAATCTTTCCAGGCTTTTCTGAAATCAGCCTGCTCATCATTTCTTATAGTACAATAATATTCCATTGCATTCATGTATCATAACTTAACCAAGCAGTGTTAGAAAGATTCATACATGGAAGAGATCCTATATGGTTGATAAGACTCAAGAAAAGTTCCATGAAGAAGAAATCTTAAAGGATACAGAGAATTCTGAAAAAGATGGGAGGAAGGCAGATGTGGCAGAGTGATGGGAGGAAGCATGCCATCATTTCAAGCAAAGGAGACAGCATGGGCAAAAGCATGAAAGCCCAAATGTCAGCATGTTTGGAGATCATCTAGTCAACATTAACTAGAATGTCAAAAATGTATAGGGAAATGGGGGAAATAAGGTAGAAAGATATGTTAGGGGGAAAAAAAAGGAAAGGAAAATTGATAGATGGGTAGAAAGAAACCTAGATATTCCCTGCTCAAGTGGGAAGCCCTTTCATTGGAATGCTTAGAAAAGAGCTCTAGTAATTAATCAAGATATTCCATGAAATGGTAAGGTCTTCTGTCCCCTTTTTTATCCAGTTAGTGACTTCAGGCAGCTTTGCATGGCTGCTTCCTACAAATTAGTTATTCCTTAATTGATCCCTGCTATGTGCATTTGTTTCCTGGGTCTCTTGCTCTGCTTAGACTTAGTAATATAGTAAGGATATTGTTTTAGACATAAAATCTGGACATTTTAGAGCTGAAAGGGATCTCAGAGCTCCTCTCCAGGATGTCATATGAGTATTCAGTGCTTTTCCAAAAAGTTCCTCCTTCCTCAGGGAAGGATCATTGGACCCAGATGGCAAGAGGAGGAGGAGAAAGTGAGGTTGATGACTTCTCACAGCCCTCTCTCATTTAGACTCAATTCATTTGCATGAATCATCATTTCCTTGATGTCCTCTTTGAGAAAGAAGGACAAACATCCTCTGTGAGTAGTTGTGGGTGCTGCC
Organism: Sminthopsis crassicaudata; assembly: GCF_048593235.1. Classification (NCBI taxonomy): domain Eukaryota; kingdom Metazoa; phylum Chordata; class Mammalia; order Dasyuromorphia; family Dasyuridae; genus Sminthopsis; species Sminthopsis crassicaudata. The sequence continues at coordinate 538,114,410 of NC_133618.1, read as the reverse complement.
TCACTGGGGACCCAACAACTGGTTGGTTGAACAACACATCTCCTTCTTTTTCCTTTTCTTTCTTCTTTTTCTTGCCTTCTCTCTGACTGTGATAACACATATCATACCATTGTCCTGTCCAAAAGAATGTAAATTTTGATCTATATCTAGCCACTGGTCCAAGAAGGCTCTGGAAGGAAAAGTGAGACAGGTAACCTTTCACATCCTTCCCTCACTTAAATCCAACTCATTTGAATGCCATGGAATCGCCTCCCTGATGTCACAGTTTTCTTGGTGAAGGAAAGATGGACAACAACACTAGCTCCTTAACCTATTAATGCCCAAACAAATTATATTAGCTTTCTATTTGTACTTATAGCAAGAAATATGCAAACAAGATATAGTTGGAATACTGGATCAAGTTCTTTTCCTATTTCCTCTAATGCTACTATGAGCACATACATGAATATAGGTTTGACTTGCCTCCCATTCCTCAATCCTCTAATTCTCAAACTTTTACTTTTACTTTCCCTAAAGAAAACAGCAGCTTATGACTAGTGCCTGCAAGTGCCAGTGCCAGGGGTGAACCATTTTCCCCTTCTTTCTAAATCTCTCATTCTTTTATCATAGAATACAAAAGGGCACAGGCCTTTGAGGAAGAACTTAGGGAACCAAGCAATAGCAGTGCCAACAAGTTTGCAAAGAGTTTGTAGTTAGGAAAAGTTGGTCAGGGAATCTAGGAAGTTAGAAAAGGTTTAGGAGGTTTAGGAGGAGGGTAGATCCAGAAGTTAGGAATCTAAGCAAACACATTGAGTTAAGGCATTAGGGGTTTCTTAAATACAATTTTACCAAGACAGAAAGTGATGAGAAGGCTTACACAAATTTGGGCCTGCATCTGTGGCCCTATAAGTGTCTTCAGCCTGCAAAGAAATGTTATAGATCATGCACTAAGCACTGGGAATATAAAGAGAGCCAAAAGCACTAAATCAGTTCCTGCCTTTAAGGAGCTTAATGGGGAAACCAATATGTAGATGATAGGGAGCCACTGGAATTTATTAAGCAGGGGCTGACTTGGACAGACGTACAAATCAAAAGTCTCTAGTTAGAACTTTTCTTTAGCAATTGGTTGAACTTCTCTTATGACATTTAGATTGTCTTGTAGCCATTTCTTAAATTTTCCTTATATTCTCTGTTAGACTATAACTCCTTATAGACTATATTCCTTATATTCTCTGTTAGCCTTTCCCTCTCCAGCACCAGAAGGTCGGGTTCTCTCTGAGGAATTTCCAATCTTTCTGGTCACTTAACCTTCCCCTTTAAGGTTACCTTACTTCTGCTCTGTATCTATCATGTAAATATATATATATGTATATGTATATATATATATATGTATGTATATATACATATATGTGTGTGTATATATATATATAGTTATTTGTTTCATTAGTATATGTAAATTTGTTAGAGACAGAGACTGATGTTATACTTTTGCTTTTCTTTGTATCTCCAGTACTTAGCACATAGCAAGTACTGAATAAAATGCTTGATGATTGATTAAATGATCAGCTGATTCTGATAAAACTTGCTATGGATTTCTTTTCAAGTTTGCTAAATATAAAATCCCCTAGCCACTTAATGGTGAACAGATGGTAAGATCTGTTGATGGTAAAGAGAGTAGTTGTTAGATAACAGAAAAAGCCACTAATAAGAAGAGCTTAAATTGAGGACTGGTGTCTAGGGCAGTGTTCTCATGATCAAAGAGCATATTTGTTTTAAGTTTGTAGCACACAACAATTTTCACCACTACTCTCTAAATCTTCACCTTCCTTCACAATGACTTGGGTTCAAAAGCTCAATTGTGTAAGAATAGGTTAAGGAGACAAGGATAGAAAATAATATCTATGACAGATCTAGGGCAGGGAGAGGGCTTCCATTGACTAAAAGCTCAGGATGATACCTTTGATATGACAGCCAATTCAATTCAACCAAAATGTTTTAAAGACCAAAAATGAACTGCATTGTGTCTGGAGGGAAATACAAAGATTGTGTTAATACAAATAAAGGATTCAGAGTGAGGACAATGTTAGTCTAGCTGCTGTGACCAGATGATATTGTCAGTATTGTGTATACTTTGGGGTGCCATAGTTTGACTGTATCTTAAAGATGAGGAACATGGAGGGAAGGATAGATCATAAGAGCCATTTCCAAATATTTGAAGTCTGATCATGTGGAAGAGACATTAAAGTTACTCTGCTTGACCCCACAGGGCAGAAGCAAGATCAGTTTATAGAAGTTAACCAAAAGCAAATTTCTACTTATATGAAAGGGAAAGGGGGGGGGGGGGGAACATTTCTATCAATCAGTTATCTAAAAATGAAAGACTACTTTGAATTTCCCAATTCCAAAAGTCTTAAAGCAGAAGTTTGTCTGGAATCTTGAAGAGATTATTGCTGCTAAGGTGAGACCTTATTGGCCTCTGCAGTACCTTCCACCTTTTCCCTTCTCTAAAAAGGAGCAAAAAGCCTTAACTGTCAAGGAACTTAGATTTCAGAGAAGTCAATTCAAGACACAGTGATGCAACCAATAGAATAGTAACATAAGGATCTATTTTCTCTCTAAAAAAATCCGGAAATTATACTTTCACTACTTTTCTTAAAAGTTGCTGTGAGAAAAGAATCTCATAAATATGAGTTATTGTATATTATTATAGAATCAGAATCTTAAAGTAGTAAGACTTACAAGGTCACTTTATGATTAATTCTGTGCCTATGGTTGGGGTGTATAGAGTGTGTGTGTGGTCTTGGGAATGTAGTAAAATTAATTTAATATTTTCCCTTGTAGCACAGGTAGATAGCAACCGATGAGTGTAAAAGAGTAAGTAGACCACAAAGAAAAATGGCACAATTCTATTGTGTGGAAGCACACATAAAAGTCTCAATAATGCCGAGGTTCAGATGTTTCTTTATTCAAGGGAATTATGTCGGGCATGAATTATTCTCATGTGCATAGCAACAGTTCTATTAAACTAATTTAAACATTAAAAACATATGAGCTTATACTACTGTCCTAGCTCAGTGGTAGCCTTTTGCTTAGAATAACTGAACCCAATGCTATCTTCTGCTAAGTTGATTAATAAACAATATTTATTACACAAATCCTTTTTGTTGACAAGTTAAAATGGAGCCTCATCTTTCATATCTCCCTGAAGATTGCCACCTTGTGAGATTGAAAATACTCATTAAATTCCATCACCAGACAGGCACAAATGAGAGGGTGATTGTTTTTAAGCATGTGAGAGGGAATCATTGGTAAACTCATTTGTTTGGATATCATTAACAGAACAATCGGAGAGGATCTCCAGGGGGTCCTCATGACCTTTGCTCACAATCTCTTCATCATCCATCAAGAAATATCATCACCTAATATGCAAGGCCAGACCAATTTTAAGGTGAGGTGTTAATTAACTAACGATCCTGGTTAATTTCTCTACAAGGGCTGAAAATACCTCATGCTGTATTGTAAACAAGTGCTAAACCATCCTTTTTTATTGTTAGCAGTACATATTTTACAATGTGGAGGGTCAAGATTGTAAGGTTCCCACTGAACTTGTTAGTTAAATTTAATAGTTTGAAACTTTTCCTTTGAAATTTAGTAGACTTACTTTAACTTAATGCCATTTCCAAACCTATGTTTCAAAAGTGAAAGAGCCCATTAGAATGTCACGTTCAGGTCAGGAGACTGTCACAATCAGAATCAAAGCTAAAAATGTCCTTTAAATAATACCACAGATTAGTTGGTTATTTCTTGAGGAATTAAGAGTCAATGAAGTCATAATAAGATAGACTAATTCCTGTGTGCCTCAGTTTCCTTTTTCTTTAAATGATTTCTAAGGCTTCTTCCTGCTCTAAAATTTGCTCCTAACATGGAGCATTGGAACACCAGCACTATATTTTGTGTCATTTGCTCTGGCCCAGTTTTATTTAATTATAATAGTTAATTTCATTTCTGACCTCCTGAGGCCTGTGAGTAGTTTTAAGGATGTTGACAGAAGTTCAGGGCAGGATTATATACCAGAGATCTTCAATGTTCAAAAAACAGGATGGTTGTAATCCTAGCTAGGCAAAAATGGTCATATAAGAATGATTCTAATTCATCATTAACCAACCAGCCATGACTTAAAAACCAAGATTAAGTAAATCAGAATATCATATTCACTTTTCCTCATAAGTCCCTTCCCCTGAAACAGAAAGCTATATACATTTGTTCTTGAATACATTCAATTGTTCAATATATTTTCTTCTACAATAGGTCAATTTTAATAATAATAATAATACAGTCTCCTATTGTATAGTGGTTTATACTTTTCTGGATATTTTCATATTCATTATCATATGAAGAAATAGTATTATATACGGTCCCATAATATTAAAGATATTCACTGTCCAAATGGGACCAGTACTCCATCCCTTTTCACTAGTCCCAAATGGTATGTGTTCTATTTCACATCATAGTCTATTGTTAGTCTAGTATATATGCTAACTAACTGTCCATATACACAAATTTGCAAATGACATGTTCAAATTTGGAGATCATCCAAAAACAGAAGGTCCAGGCCAAAACCCGCTGGCCTCTTAGCTTAGTCCTAAGGCAAGCAAAGTTTATAAACTCCTATTCAAGTGAAAACTATTTCTATTGCCTTTTTCTGTGTTTTGTGTGTGTGTGTGTGTGTGTGTGTGTGTGTGTGTATTTTTATATATTTCCTCAAAACTGTTTCAAAGTGTGTTGACAGGTCAATTGTTTTTAAATGTCTTTAAATGGTCCCCTACCCTGTACATGCGACTAAGTTCAACAAACTGTTTGAAATATCATAACTAATTTGTCTTAAAAAAAGTTATAAGGGACAAAGGTGCTACTTTTGTAGGACATCTTCATTTCCTTGTTTCTTATCTATCTTATCCACACTCCTAAATGGAATCAGTATAGAATGCCTTTTTTTTTTTCAATAACTTATTTAAAATAAGTTAAAGGGTTAACTAGGGAGGAATGGATTTTTTAGCCCTACAAGATAAAATATTAAAAGCCCCCAAATTACATAAGTGATAATGATGATGATGGCTAGTATTTATATATACATTTAAGGTTTGCAATGCAGTTTACAAATATCATCACTTTTGATCCTCACAACAAGCCTGGAAAGTAGATATTATCATCATTCTCATTTTACAGGTGAGGAAACTGAGGCAATATTCAGGATCTCACAGCAAGTTAAGTGTCTTAGTCTGGATTGGATCTCAGATCTTCCTGACTACAAGACCAATACTCTAACAATTATGCTTTCTCAATGCCTCTATAAAATAATAATCACAACATAAAATTAACTATCTATATAAGAATTTGATTTCTGTAACACTTTTATGTAAAAGAGTTCGCCATCTACTCCTTCATTTATCCAGTAGAGTATGTTAGAGTAGCTTTTTTTCAGTTTGCGGACAAGAAAAGTAAAGTACTGTGAGATTAAGTAATTTGCCTAATATTGTCATCTAGTTAGTGGTGATTCAGGACCAGAAGCCAGGTTTCTTGACTCTTATACTGAACCAAGTGCTCTACTTCTCCATGCTGGCTCAAATATAGTGTCTATTCCTATATATAATAGAGAATAAATCTACCTGCAAAGTAAAAACTATGTTTAAAATGAATCATTGGAGCTCTTTTCTGAAAAGTAACCAATGGCTTTATAAGCCTTCATATGTCATTAAGCCATACTTGTAATTCATAAGACTGCATATGATTGCCAAGAAGATTGTTTAACCATTTTGTAAAAGACTAATAGATATTATTTTCTTATTCATTACAGAGGTTCGTTAGGGATATTGAGGCAGTCCTAGGAATTACAGCAGAAAACAAAATAAAATTTGAAGAGGAAGCTGCCAAACCTGATAATAGCTTCTTCATCTGAGAATCATACTTCATTGATACCTGCAAATTCTATCATTCTTGATACTCATTTGGAAACGACAACAATTTTCTCAGTGACTCCGAGGAAATTTAACTTTGCCTTCTTCTAGCAGTCAAATGAAAACTAGGTAGTGTGAGAAACTGGAACAATATTCTTCATTATTTGCTATTAAGGGATCTTAATTTGTCAAACTATAATTGTAATTCTATATTTAAGTTTGTATGCACTGAACTTGTTTTAGCCAACCAAAAGAAAAAAAAAACCAACAAGAGAAATCATTTCTCTATTTAATACTATGCCTTTATATGCATCAGACTTAAGAAGATTCTATTTTTTAAACTTTATGGGTAGGTGGGTTGAGGGAGAATAACTTGTGGATCCTTGATTATTCCCGAGAGGAATTTGTTTCCTAATAAGAAACTTTTTCTTTCTTCTTTATTTTTTTTAAACCTATAATCATTGTCATCTTTCAAAACCTAATTGTCCTTTGTTTTCTTTTTTAAAATTGTTGAGATTTTTAAAAATCCTTTTACCTTGACTGTATTTTCTTTATGCCAAGTCAAAAAAAAATTTTGGGGTCATTTCCAAACAGTTGATCCTAGTAGTCTACCATCAGCCTCTAACTAAAGCTACAGAATTTATCTAGATGGCAGCATGTGCTCTTATTTTAAGCTGTAGAATAACCCCAATCCTGTCAATTGAATAAACAATCTTGTTCCCCAGTTCTTGGGGTTCACCGCAGTCATAAGATTTTCACTAGTAATGGTACATACAATACATGTATTTAGCTGTATTTCTTAAAAGGCAATTGTCAAAAATAAAAGGTGCCAAGTATAAGCCAAACTCTCTATTTCAATACCCTAGTAAAACTGCAATGTGATCCAGTTTTGTGGGAGAATGGAAAAAAATAAAGTCTAAATCAAAATGTTTAAGTAATGTTGATTTCTGTTTAAAATAAACATTTTAAAATGAGTATGTTGAGCTTTTGTTTTGTTTTTGTGATAGTATTTCTATCATTCCTTATCTTCACTTTAGCTCTAGCTTGAGCATTCCTGCTCTATATTTCACCATTTTCTTTTAGTTTTGGCCTTTATTTTCCTGCAGTTGAAAACACATTTATCAGCCAGGTTTCCTGCCCGAGTTAGGTACTAGGATGACCCTTCCCTGTTGCCAGATACCCTCGAATCCATATCAGCTGTCCATTGTCCAGACACTCGACTGATAGAAAGGACAACAAGCCCATTAGAGTCAAGCCTCAATCCCAGCCAGAGCAACATAAGGTCCCAGAGACTCATTAGTTCACTGGCACAGTAGTGTCCTGAGAGTAAATGAAACCCTCTGTCTCCTTATGTCTCTCATCTGCTCTAGACTTTAAAAGAAAACTGTCTCAGTTTTGTTCAGCACAGCAGTGGAATTGTTCACATGGTGAGAACCCTCTCTTAATAGTAAAAACTGTTAAATCTATTAGGGACCTTTTTTTATTTGAATTTTGATTAGCACTTCTGAGCCTGGGGCTGCTGGCAAAGAGGAGAACTAGCTTATTCCCATTTACCTTCATGGGCCTACACTGCTGCTGTCTCAGACGATGTCACTTTGCATTTCTTCTGTCGTCAGCTACAAACTGCAACATCCAAACACATCGTCTATTGTCAGACACAGTACTCTGCAGTAAAACATGTGGAGCTTCATATCTACATTATCTTTTATATTTAACAATAAGTTTAAAACTGTTCCGAATGAGTGTGGATCATAGGATTGCATATGGATTTAGAACTAAAAAGGATTTTAAATCTCCCTCTTCATTTTAGGGATGA
>NC_133618.1:537916661-538101661 GCF_048593235.1 Sminthopsis crassicaudata | reverse complement strand
GGATGCTGGCAGCTTGTGCAAAGGCACAGAGATTTTTTTTAAAAAGGAATGTAATGTTAAAGGTTCTGATAAAGGCCTCATTTCCAAAATATATAGAGAATTGACTCTAATTTATAGGAAATCAAGCCATTCTCCAATTGATAAATGGTCAAAAGATGTGAACAATTTTCAGATGATGAAATTGAAACTATTTCTACCCATATGAAAGGGTGTTCCAATCACTATTAATCAGAGAAATACAAATTAAGACAACTCTGAGATACCACTACAGACCTATTAGATTGACTAAGATGACAGGAAAAGATAATGATGAATGTTGGAGAGGATGTGGGAAAACTGGGACACTAATGCATTGTTGGTGGAGTTGTGAATGAAGCCAACCCTTCTGGAGAGCAATCTGAAATTATGTCCCAAAAGTTATCAAACTGTGCATACCCTTTGACCCAGCAGTGCTACTACTGGGATTATATCCCAAGGAAATACTAAAGAAGGGGAAGGGACTTGTATGTGCCAAAATGTTTGTGGCAGCCCTTTTTGTACTGGCTAGAAACTGGAAAATGAATGGATGCCCATCAATTGGAGAATGGATGAATAAATTGTGGTATATGAATGTTATGGAATATTATTGTTCTGTAAGAAATGACCAGCAGGATGATTTCAGAGAAGCCTAGAGAAACTTACATGAATTGATGCTAAGGGAAAGGAGCAGAAACAGGAGATCATTATATACTTCAACAATACTATATGATGATCGGTTCTGATGGACGTGGCCATTTTCAACAATGAGATGAACCAAATCAGTTCCAATACAGCAGTAATGAACTGAACCAGTTACACCCAGTGAAAGAACTCTGGGAGATGACTATGAACCACTACATAGAATTCCCAATCCCTCTATTTTTGTCTGACTGCATTTCTGATTTCCTTCTAAGGCTAATTATATACTGTTTCAAAGTCTGATTCTTTTTGTATAGCAAAATAACTGTTTGGACATATATACCTATATTGCATTTAACTTATACTTTAACCTATTTAACATGTATTGATCAACCTGCCATCTGGGGGAAGGGTGGGGGGAAGGAGGGGAAAATTGGAACAAAAAGTTTTACAATTGTCAATGCTGAAAAATTACCCATGCATAAAATTTTTGTAAAAAAAAAAATTAATTAATTAAAAAAAAAAAAAAGAAAAGAAAAGAAATGACCAGCGGGATGAATACAGAGAGGCTTGGAGAGACTTACATGAACTAATGCTGAGTGAAATGAGCAGAACCAGTAGATCATTAGACACTTAAACAACAATACTGTATGAGGATGTATTCTGATGGACGTGGATATCTTCAACAAAGAGAAGATATAATCCAATTCCAATTGATCAATGATGGACTGAATCAGCTACACCCAGAGAAGGAACACTGGAAAATGAGTGTAAACAGTTTGCATTTTTGTTTTTCTTCCCAGGTTATTTTTACTTTCTGAATCCAACTCTTCCTGTGCAACAAGAGAACTGTTCAGTTCTGCACACATTTATTGTCTAGGATATATATATATATAAATATATATATATATATATGTATATATATATACATACATAACATATTAAACATGTATAAGACTGCCTGCTATCTAGGGGAGGGGATGGAGAGAGGGAAGGGAAAAATCAGAACAGAAGTGAGTACAAGGGATAATGTAAAAAATTACCCATGCATATGTACTGTCAATAAAAAGCTATAATAATAATAAAGTTTAAAAAAGGAATGTAATATACAAGAACAATATATAGACCAGTTTGGCCAAATTATACATGTGAGGGCATGTAATGTAGAAACTCTAGAAATATAAGTTGGAGCAAGATGTAAAGGATTTCTAATGCAAGATAAATTTGCATTTTTTATCCTAGAGGCAATAGGGAGCCACAGGGGACTAGTATGGCCAGAAAATAGCAAGGACAATGAAAACAATGAAAAATGAAAGTATGATCATTCTAATAGTATGTGAGCAAAGTTAATTCTTCCATAAAATAAAGATGTTAATGCGTTATTGACCAAAATGTTTCTTATAATATATGTAATAAGGAAAATATAGAAATAAGGATAGACCTGACAGATTGATATAAGAGGGGTAGGAGTTAGAGCTTCAATCCACTATGACTGAATCATGGAAATTCTGAGTGGAGCCCAAATGTAGTATATTATCATGATTCTCCCAATAGCAGTGACAATATTTGGTCATTATTCCCAAATCTGCTGGACTCTGGCCATGAATTTGAAACTCTGGCTAAACGGAATGAGGCTCAAATCCAGGGTCTGTCTGGCCATAGAGAATTGAGGTACAGTTGATTTACTCTCCAATCAATAACCAGGGCAACTTTGACTCAGTAGCAGCAGGAGGGAGGTTTAGGAGGGTACAAATAGGTTTGTCATTAAGTGACACGTGGAAGCAGGGAAGATAGATATCTCCATAAGGTCTTTGTCTCAACCAAGAGTTGGAAGTTAGAGGTCCTTTCTAAACTGTGGCAATCAGAAGTAAACAAAAATATTCCAGCTCTGACCAGAGTCCAGTGAAAGTCTTACTACCTTGCTTCTGAAAGCTATGCCTCTCAATGCAGCCCAAGATTTCCATTAATTTTTTGTCATATCACACTTCTGACTCCTTTTGAGTTTACAACCCACCAGGATCTATAGACCCTTTTCAGATGAATTGCTGTCTAGTTGTGTCTCCCCAATCTCAAACCTGTGAAGTTCATTTAAAAAAAACAAATCAAGTACAAGATCTTATAGCTATTCTTTTTAATTTTATCTTATCAACCTCTTGCCTGTCCAGGTCTCTTTGTAAGCTGACATTCAGAACGTTAGCTCTTACTTTATAACATCTCAGCATTTGATAAGCATCATATCCATGCCTTTCTCTAAGTCATTAATAGAAATATCAAATTGCACAGAGCCAAGATCCTTCCATAATTTTAAAGAAGGCCTCTTTCCAGATTTACATTGAACCACTGAAGACTTTTGATTTCAACCTTTAAGCTGATTCCCAATCCCTCTATATGTCCTTTCTATTGCTGCCTAGCCTACGTTTTGCCACCTTTCCCACAAGAATAGCAAAAAATACTTTATCAAACACTTTGCTAAAATCCAGGCATTCTCATTATCTGCCCATTTAATAACCCTCACCAAAAGAGATAGTAAGCTCAGTCTGGCATGACTTATTTTTGATCAAGCCAAGCTGACTCATTCTGATCACTGATAACTATACTACTAGCAATCCATTTGTGCATGTTGCCAAGAATTAAATTCAAGTTGACAGGTTTATAGGCTGCCAAAATTCTTCTTTCTCCTTTCCAGAAAATCAGGACATTTGTTTGTTTTTCCAACCTTGCAACTCTTTTGTGGTTCTCTATGTCCTTTTAAATATTACTGATAGTTGCTCTGTAGTCTCCTCTCCCAATATCTTCAGTCCCCATGGATATAGTTTATCTGGGCCATGAGATTTGAATTCATTATCAGATGCTCTCTTACTTTCTCTTCTTCTGGGTGTTAATTATTTTAGTCTTGCTTTTCCCAGTCTAAAGGCATTCTCCTTAACAGAGAAAAGAAGCAGAAATTAAGTAGCTCTACCCTCTTTCTAGACAGTTAATATCATCCCATCTACCCCAAGCAATGATCCTATCTTTTATTTAACTCTCTTCTTTCCTCAATATAACTCAAAAAGGAAATCTAAATCCTTTTTAGTGCCCTTTGTTTTCCTCACTAGCCTCAAAACTCATTCTAAGTTTGTTAGCACTTAGTCACCAAAGATTTCTGAGCAGAGAATGACATGAAATACTAAATTTGGACACAGAGCACTGAATTAAAATCTCAGCTCTGCTCCATATGGGCTATTTGACATTAGGTAAATTATTTCACCTCTCTGCTTCATCTCTAGCCTCTGGGTGAAGAGAAATGCCATTCTGTCTTGCCCCAGTCTCTTGCCTTAAGGGTCCAGAAATATGACACTATTCTATTACATTCTCTCCTGCCTGGTTTCCTGCATTTCTCATGGTTCTTTTCTGAGGATACTGTCTCCCTGGCCATTCTTTCCAGTACTGATTTTACTTTCAGCCATTCCCTGAGTCATTAGACATTCCCCTTGATATTAGACAAGGTTTCAGGGTTGAAATATTTCTTGCTTGAACCAGATCATTATACACGGCAACAACAAGACTATAAGATGGTCAATTCTGATGGATGTATCTCTTCTCAACAATGAGATGATTCAAACCAGCTCTAATTGCTCAGTAATGAAGAGAATCAGCTACCCCCAGAGAGAGAACTATGGGAAATGAGGGCGGACCACAACATAGCATTTCCACTTTTTCTGTTGTTGTTTGCTTGCATATTTGTTTTCCTTCTCAGGTTTTCTTTTCTTTCTAGAGCTGATTTTCCTTATGCAACAAGATAACTATATAAATATGTTATGCATAGATTGGATTTAACATATACTTTAACATATTTAGCATGTATTGCACTGCTATTTAGGGGAGGATGTGGGGGGGAGAAAGAGGGGAAAAGTTGGAACAGAAGGTTTTGCAAGAGTCAATGCTGAAAAATTACCCATGCATATGTTTTGTAAATAAAAAGATATATATATATATATATATATATATATATATATATATATATATATATATATATATATATACACACACACACACATATATATATAAAGATCATGTAAGACTAAAAAAAAAGAAAGAAAAAGCAAGAAAGAAAGGAAGAAGGAAGGAAGGAAGGAAGGAGAAGAAAGAAAGAAAGAAAGAAGAAGAAAGAAAGAAAGAAAGAAAGAAAGAAAGAAAGAAAGAAAGAAGAAAGAAAGAAAGAAAGAAAGAAAGAAAGAAAGAAAGAAAGAAAGAAGAAGAAGGAAGGAAGGAAGGAAGGAAGGAAGAGAGAGAGAGAGAGAGAGAGAAGAAAGAAAGAGAGAAAGAAAGAAAGAAAGAAGAAAGAAAGAAAGAAAGAAAGAAAGAAGAAGAAAGAAGGAAGGAAGAAGGAAGGAAGGAAGAAGGAAGGAAGGAAGGAAGGAAGGAAGGAAGGAAGGAAGAAGAAGAAGAAGAAGAAGAAGGAAGGAAGGAAGGAAGGAAGAAAGAAGAAGAAAGAAAGAAAGAAGAGAAAGGAAGGAAAGAGAAGAAGAAGAAAGAAAGAAAGAAGAAGAAAGAAAGAAAGAAAGAAAGAAGAAAGAAAGAAAGAAAGAAAGAAGAAGAGAGAAAGAAGAAGAAAGAAGAAAGAAGAAAGAAGAAGAAGAGAAAGAAGAAGAAAGAAAGAAAGAAGAAAGAAAGAAAGAAAGAAAGAAAGAAAGAAAGAAGAAAGAAAGAAAGAAAGAGAAGAGAAAGAAGAGAAGAAGAAAAAAAGAAGAAGAGAGAAGGAAGGAAGGAAGGAAGAAAAGAAAGAAAGAAGAAAGAAGAAAGAAAGAAAGAAGAAAGAAAGAAAGAAAGAAGAAAGAAAGAAAGAAAGAAAGAAAGAAAGAAAGAAAGAAAGAAAGAAAGAAAGAAAGAAAGAAGAAGAAAGAAAGAAAGAAAGAAGAAAGAAGAAAGAAGGAAGGAAGGAAGGAAGGAAGGAAGGAAGGAAGGAAGGAAGGAAGGAAGGAAGGAAGGAGGAAGGAAGAAAGGAAGAAGGAAGGAAGGAAGAAGGAAGGAAGGAAGAAGGAAGGAAGGAAGAAGAAAGAAAGAAAGAAAGGAAGAAAGAAAGAAAGAAAGAAAGAAGAAAGAAAGAAAGAAAGAAAGAAAGAAAGAAAGAAAGAAAGAAAGAAAAGAAAGAAAGAAAGAAAGAAAGAAAGAAAGAAAGAAAGAGAAAGAAAAAGAAAGAAAAATATTTCTTGGTCCCTATTGCTACTTTCAGGTTCTCCCTCTCTCATCATCGCTCATTGAATTCCCTGTCTCTGAAGTTCACTCAATCCACATTTACCATACAATCAATTTTAATAGCTATTCTCTACCAGTATCCAGGACATTCTGCTTCTTTCTTTGATGAGTTCATTACCTGTGAAACAGTCCTTCTCTTCTTCCAAATTCCTATCCTCATACTAGGAGACTTCATCAATCATATTAATACGTTTTAAAAATTTTCCTGAGGCAATTGGGGGTTAAGTGACTTGCCCACAGTCATACAGCGAGGAAGTATTAAATGTCTGAGTTCAAATTTGAACTCAGGTCTTCCTGACTTCAGGGCTATTATACCTGCCCTGCACCACTATCCCACTGCACCACCTAGCTGCCCCCATATTAATACTTCTTTAAACACCTTAATCTTGTAGTTCAATTTAGTCATTTCATATTACCTAATCTTCTACCTCAGCCACACATAAAGATGGTAATACCCTGGATTCTGCCATAATCCACAATAGTTCCACAAACATTTAAATTTGCCCATTTGATTATAAGCCACTGTCATTCTACTTGTCCATCTGCTTTGCAACCCACACCTCATTCTTCATCCACACTATGAACTTCAATTCTTAAACCTTTCAATTCTTTCACAAATTATCACCTTACACTACCTTCTTTCCCCATTTTGAACACCTGGTAATTTAGTTCAACTCTACACTATCTTCTCTGGAGTCCCTTGCCCCCTTATCTTACTATCTATCCCTGTCAAGGCTCAGCTTGGATCACTTCCACCAAATGATGCCTTCACTTCTACATACATATTTGCTGAAGGAAACTGGGTGCTACCATGAAACTATGTTAACTGAGTGAGTTCACTACAAATTTATGCTGCATTATCTCTTCTGGGCTCTCACTGCTACTAAGTATTTTTTTATATCTCCCTGACCTACTCATTATCCCATTCACCACAGAAAATCTTCCAACCCTTTTATTTTCCATTGTTCTTCAGTTTTATCTTTTTAATATTTCTCAAATATCCCAGCTAAGATTCCACCTTCCAGAGAAACCCTTTCCCAACTCTATTTCACTCCTTGTGTTAATTATTTCCTATTTATCCATTATAGAACTTGTTTGTATGTAGGTATTATTTGCACATTGTGAACACCTTTAGAGCAAAAGTGTCTTTTACTTTTTTTTGTATCCCTAGAGCTTAGGAGTAGTGCCTGGCACTTGATAAATGTTTATTGACTGTCTCTTTAGCCTCAGTTTTTTCACTTTGCAAAATTGGATGGTTGGAATAAGTATCTTATAAATACTTTTCCAGCTCACTATATATAATCCATGATCCTGTCAACACAAGCTAGTCAGGCCTTCCTCATTTTATAGAAAAGTAAACTGAGACCCCAAGAAATTATGACTTACCAAAAATCAAAATTGTTTATGCATTGCAGAGTTGGGGCAAGACCTCTGATCGCCTTATACCCAGTCTTATTTCTTTTTTTGTATTTTATTTTTTCCTTTTTAAAGGTAATTTTTAATATTTAACATTCATCTTTAAAATAAAATTTTGAGGTCCAAATTTTTCTCCTCCCTAAGCTAATAAACAATTTGATATAGATATTATATATATGCAATCATGTAAAACATATTTTATATTAGTCATCATATAAAAATAAACAGACTAAAAAGGAAAAAAAACACTAAAAAATAAAGTGAAAATAACATACTTTGATTTTCATTTAGACTCCATCACTTCTTTTGCTGGATTTGAATAACATCTTTTATCATGAGTCTTTGGAATTGTCTTGGCTCATAGTATTACTAAGAATATATAAGCCAATCATATTTGATCATTAAGTAATGTTGCTATTGATGTAGACAATATTCTCCTGATTCTGTTCACTTCAGTTTGCATCAGTTCATATAAGTGCAGGTTTTTCTGAATCTACCTGCTCATCATTTCTTATAATACAACGTATTCCATTATATTCATATACCACTACTTGTTCAGACATTTCCCAATTGATTAGCATCCCCTCAATTTCCAATTCTTTGCCACCACAAAAAGAACTGATATAATTATTTTATATAATAATAATTATAATAATAATAATTTATATTTTTTAGGTCCTTTCCCCTTTTTCATTATTTCTTTCAGATACAAACTTAGTCGTGATATTGTTGGATCCAAGGTATGAAACAATTGCTGCATATGTAAGCAGCATGATATCATTTGGGCATAGTTCCAAATTGTTCTCTAGAATGGTTGATCAGTTCACAACTCCAACAACAATGCATTAGTGTCCCAATTTTCCCATATCCTCTTCAACATTTATAATTTTCCTTTTCTGCTATATTAGCCAATCTGATGGATGTGAAGTGGACCCTCACAATTGTTTTAATTTTTATTTTTCTAGTCAATAGTGATTTGGAACATTTTTTCATATGAATGTAGATTGTTTTGATTTCTTCATCTGAAAAGTGTCTGTTCATATTATCTAACCATTTAAAAATTGGGGAATGATCAAGTCTCATTCTTTCCAACATGCCATTGTGCTTCCAAGAAACTAAAAGAAAATAAATTATAACACAGCAATAATGGTGAGTGATCACATGCTGTTATACTTCTCTGTAAATGACACAGTATATCTGCTTGTGCTGAAAAGTGCCAACCTAATGACACTTGCAATCCTGAACTTCTTTGATTCTTAAGCAAATGAGATAACAGTGTCCCTGTTACAATGAGCATCTTGGGCATAGTAGGGAGATGCCCTATAGTTACAGTATTTGCAGCAGATCTAATGTTACAATTAGTCATGTAAAAGTTTTCACTCTAGTTCACACAAAAACAAGATTCTGAAATTGTGACTGGTAATTTTTCATGATTTGATTTATCTGAATAAAACCTATGAGGTTTTGAACCATTAAACATTCGATTTAGGGAGAAAAAAAGAACTCTACAGAAGAATAAACTGAGAAATGGAACAGATTTGTTTCTTGTAATAATTATGAGCAATATCTCAAACTCAGCATCCTTAGACCATTGAGCTATGTAGGATGAATGTGCTAATTAATCAATTACTACCCAACAATGTACCCTGTTTATTTACTGTAATGCACAAGAAATGTGTGCAGGACTGGTAATTATTAATCATCTTCAGTAACAAATATGACTCAAGTTCACCTTCATATAATTAATAGAGCATATAGTTAGTTTTAACATCTTGTTTTGTTAGAAATAGCAATAAGGGATAAAAAAAAAAGAGCTGAACCACAAGTTGTGGTTCACTGAGATGCTGGATAGGAGAAATGTGAATATTGTCATAGCAGCAGCATTACTCATATCCAGCTAATTTGTTTGTCAGATATCATGTCCATTGCAATACAAATTTCAGGGCTTTATATCTTACATAAACTTCAGGCCTGAGATTGATATTGGTGTGTTTATTCAGGAGAACATTTTTAAAATTCGGGGAAAATTAAATTTGCAATTAACAAGTTCTCATATATAGGAATTGCTGCTTCAAACAAAATTTTACAAATTTAGCTCACAAAATGACAAAGCTAGAAATGACCCTAGAAGTTGTTAGATCTGAATACAGATAGAAGCATACTTCTTAAAACTTTATTTTTATCATTTTATTTTATTTGTTTCTTTTGCAACATGGCTAATATGGAAATATGTTTTACATGACTTCACATGTACAATCAATACCAAATTTCTTACTGTCTCAGGGAGAGAGGGAGAGGTGGGAGGAAAGAAGAGAATTTAAAACACACAATCTTAAAATTTTTTTAAAATTAATTTATATGTAATTGAGAATTATTTCATGAAAAAAAAATTTTAAATAAGTTGGTAGAGGCTCTAATACCAGCAGTTACTTAATTCAGGCTTAATGTTGGGACAAAATGAGACTCAAAATCACTGAATATTTAACAAGTGTATATTTAACTTTGCCTTAATACAGCAAAAACATGCAATGAGGATATAGGGTCATTTTGCACCCACACACACACACATACACACACTGTCATTATTCACTTGGGTGTCAAAAAACCCATCAAGTTTTAAAGGGTCTACATACTACATGGCTGGGACTTTCTAATATACTTAAATAGCCAGAAAGCTGAGTCAGGGAATCCATGGCCAATCAAGTCCCATGGACAACTTTGTCTTAAATTGGATAATATGGCTGGGAATTAGGAGAATGGAGAAGGAAGCTGCAGCAAGGAATCTGGGACCAATCTTGTGAGTTAATCAGGTTCCAGGAAGAGCTTTTTCTTCTTTTAGATAAAGTCTCTTCACGTTGTGGATGGGATGAAAGAAGTTGCTGTCAAAAAAACACCAGTCCTATCAAAGTCATCCAGTCCTGATGTTTTCATTTTACAGATGAGAAGACTAAGAAACAGAGAGGGAGATTGGCTTGTATAAACCAACAGAGCTAATAAGTGGCAGAGTGGAATACAAACCTACTACTCGTGACTCAAGCCCAAGTTGCTTTAACTGAAACTAAAGATGACTAAGGACAGATCACACTACTCTTCTGAGGTCAATGTCATGAAGAATAAATATGTTCTTCCATAAAATTACTCTGGAATGATTGTCAAAGACAGAATAGTGGGGTGGAGGGACAATGTGCCTTTTCTACTGTGCCATTTCTTGCTTTCATATTGCTTTATGGGAATGTCTTATTCCCAAAATTAAACTATAGGTAGCCATATTTCTCTCTATATCCTATAGTCTTAACTCTAATTTATAAAGTGAATTAGGTTTTTTTTAATCCTAAGTGAGTATATTTAATTTGAGGAAGAAATAAATATGATTCGTGGATTTAAAACAATTATAGTACAGTCACACATGCTGTTATCTAAGTTAATTCAACTATACCTAATAGTGAGAGTGATATCTTCCTTGGTCTTTTCTCACTCTCCTAAAAAGGAAAAATGAAACCTTAGGAGAACAGTGGGGGAATAAATACATTGATGACACTGTTAGTAAAGCTACAAATTGGTCCAGCCATTCTGGAAAGCAATTTGGAACCATGACCCCAAAATAATCAAACTATGCTTATTTTTTAACCCACTACTAGGCCTATACCACAAAAGAAATCAAAGAATAAGGGATCTTACTTGTGCACAAATACTTAAAACAGTTCTTTCTGTGATCCCAAAGAGCTAGAGAGAAATTATCAAGTAGAGAATGGCTGAACAAAGTATGGAATATGAATGTAATGGAATACCATTGCATTATAAAAAAACAATAAAGGGAATCGTTTTAAATTTTTATTAATTTTCAACATTTATAATATTTTCATTTCCATTCTTTTTCTTTTCCCTCCTCTCTCCTCCTCCTTCCTAAGATGGCAATCTGATATGGGTTATTCATATATAATCACATCAAACATATTTTCACATTAGTCATGCTGTGAAAGAAGAATTAGAACAAAAGGGAAAATCATGAGAAAGAAAAAAACAACCCAAAAAAAGTGAAAACAGCATGCTTCAATCTGCATTCAGACTCAATAGTTTTTTTCTCTGGATGTGGATAGCATTTTCTATTGTTGTTTTTTGCAACTATAAAAAAGGATAGTTTTAGAGAAATTTAGGAAGACTTATATGATCTGAAGTAGGATGACATTGACCAAACCAGAGCAATGTATAAGCTATTGATGTAAGGAATTGTCTTTTGCCTCTTTTTGTATAGAGATAGATCTAGCAAATGTCAAAATACTATACGAATGCAAAATCATATTTGTATTAGCAATTTTTTGTTGTTATTCAGATATTTCAATTTTGTCTGATTCTTTAAGATCTCATTTTGGGGTTTTCTTGGCAAAGACTTTGAAATAGTTTGCCATTTTGCAGATGAGGAAGGAGAGGCAAACAGGAGTGACTTGCTCCAGTGTCACATAGCTAGTGTCTGAGGCTGCAGTTGAACTCAGGATTTCTTGATTCCAGGACTGATGATCCATTGTACCACCTAGCTGCCCATTATTAGCATAATGAATAAACCCTCAACCATATTTTCCCCTTGCAGTTAAACTCTTTTTTTTTTTTTTTTAATGTTCTTTTTCAACTGTGGAAGACAGAAAGCAGTCTGGTACAGTAGAAGGCATAGCAGCCCTGAACTCAGAGGACTTGGTTTCAAATTGCCTCTGCTACTTTTTACCTGGGTGACTTGGGCAAGTCCCTTCATTTCTCTGGATCTCTGTTCTCTCAAATATAAAATAGGGGAGGGGGAGACTGACCTATGTAGCCTCCAAGATTCCTTTTCTAACTATAATCCTATTAATCTATTAGAAAGGAGATAACCACTGTGCCAAAGGAAAAGATAAGTGATGAGGCAATATTATTTTCATCCCTGTCTGCTTTTTCTGTATTAATAAAAGGTTAAAAAGAATTTTTAGCTGAGCAAATAAGGTAAATGTATAGACAGCACAAAATCCCCAGATGTAAAAACCAATTTCCTTTCCCCTGCCCCTTGGAAACTTGAACAAAGTACTTTTAGGGCAAATCTAGGGAAACATTCCATTACCAAGTAGACGTTATCTCAAAAGACTCATAAACATTCTATCTCAAAAGACAGTAACAAATTAGAAACAGAAAAGATAGATTTGTTCTTTTTTTAAACTAAATAAATAGGTAGATCCATAATGGATTTTTAAGTTTCAGGGATCAACTTTGACCTCCCACAAATTCTCACTTGAAATCTACCAGATCCAGGGTGAAATTCATCCTAAGAGGACAGATTTGCTGTCTTGAAGATGATGTAGGGAAGCAGGAAGAGAGTCCCAACACAGTTATGATCAAAGAAGGCACAATAAAGACACTTGTTTTTTATTTTCTTTGGATTTAGTCATAGTAGGCTCTCTGAAGACACTTTTTAATTCATTTTATACTATTTATTATGTGCCTATGATAGAATGAACTATCTTCTGGGGAAGATATAATGATAATCGACTTTATCTCTAGCTCTCAAGTTTGCAAAGCTCTTTACAAACATCCCATATGATCAAGTAACAACGAATTATAGGATCATAGATCAGAAGTAGGCAAATACAGAGGCAGCGACAGCGAGAGAAATGGTGGCGATGGGCTCCAACAAGTTTCAAGGGGAACCGTCTGGAAGGAATTCATAGACTCACACTATCTCAAAGCCAGGGAGCACAGCTTTATTGTAGAGCTTAGCAAGTGGGCAAAACTCCTCATGAACTTTCAATTAACAAGGGAGAAGACAGGACCTTTTAGAGGAAAAGTCTGAACAAGGAACACTGATTAAGCAGGCTGCGTGCATTGGTAAGGTTACAGACGATCATAAAGTAGGTCAGCTTTATGGGATGTAGTCCTTGAAACAGACGCTTGTAATAGCTTGACCTCCTGTATGTATAGAGTAACTTGAATATTGATACAAGGTAGCTCAGTCTGCACAAGGTAATTTTGTGAAAATAAGAAATTCCAAGGGATTTATTTACACATAAAGAGGAGCTCGGAGACAGACAGCACCCCTCCTCGGGGCCCATTTCCACACTGGGCTGCAGCCTCCGGGACGGAGCGTTCTGCTGGGGTCTATTCACCCATCTGTAATGTTGGTGTCCTTATTTTAGAGTCTCCAGGACTGTTCCCCCAACAGAACAAGGGCAAGGATTTTCTTTTTTCTTTGTATCCCTAACCTAACAGAATCCCTAGCTTTGCACACAGTTTTTACTCAATTACGTAATTAGTAATCCCAGAAGTCGGCCGTCTAGGAGCCACCAAGAATCGTAGAGCAGAGGGAAGCAGAAGTGTGAACAAGGACAAACAGACCCACGAAAAAGGATCACTCCTCCCAGATCCTAGGCGAAGCCCCTCCGTCTCTTTGTCTTCCCTTTGGCCGCGGGCGAGGAGAGGTCTTCCCTCACCCGCCCCGCATTTCCTTCATGAATGCTGGAGTCTGATTCTAACTGAATCTCTCCCTCAAAGCCGGGAGAGTACGCGCATCGGTGTAAGGAGGCGCTAGTTTTTGACTCGGGGTCTGCTCTCAAATGCACGGAGCAACTAGGGAATTGCGGGGCTTCTTGCACGCACGCGCACAGCCTACCCAACAACAGAAGAACGGAGGAGGCGGGGGCGCAGGAGCAGGCGCACGCGCAGCCCTAAACGTCTGTCCCCGGCGGAACCGCGGGGGTTGGGAGCGCTCCCGCTTCGTCCCCGGAGGTGGGGGGGAGGGGCGACTCCCGAGGGAGGAACGCCCATGGAGTTGTTGAGGCGGGCTCACGAGGCCGCCCTGCGGCTGGTGCTGAGGCTGAGCCCCCGGGGCGCGGCCTCAGCCAGAGACCCCAAGCCCCGTGCCTCGGAGGTGCTGACCCAGCACCTGCTGCAGCGGCGCCTGCCTCACTGGACCTCGTTCTGTGTTCCCTACAGCGCCGTGCACAACGACCAGTTCGGTCTGTCCCACTTCAACTGGGCAGTGCAGGGAGCCAACTACCACGTCCTGCGTACTGGCTGTTTCCCCTTCATCAAGTACCACTGTTCCAAGGCGCCCTGGCAGGACCTGGACCGGCAGGACCTGTTCTTCACAGCGCTGAAAATCATCAACCTCGGTGAGGGAGGAGGGAAGGGACGATGGAGGAATTCAAGAGGGAGGGAATGAGTGAAGGACTAGGTCCGGCTGTTCTGAGGCGCCCCGCCTCTTCCACAACAAGCCCCGCCCTCTCGCGTTGTGCTTCCTCAGCTTCCCACCCGCCCATCGCCTCGAGAAGGCGGCCTCTTATTCTCCATCTCCTTCTCTTTAGGGATGTGGATCACTGCGGGAATGGAGAGAGGAGACTAAGGGATTATGGAAGCTCTTCCCAGGAAAAAGTGGGTTTAAAGTAAAGGAAGTGCTTCCCTTGCAGGAGGCATTCGTAATTGAAGTAGTTTATACTTGTAAAAACTGGCACCCCAGGTCTTGCCGTAAGAAAATTTAAACCGTATATATGTACCTCTATCAGGTTTTCGACCTGTTCTTTTTTTCCTTTTTGCGTTTTGAGGACCAACAAGTAAAAGTCAACCAGAAAGAATTAAGTGCTAGACACTGTACTAAATTCTGAGAATCCAAATAAAGGTAAAATAGTATCTGCCCTCAAGGATTTTACAGTTAATATAATTAATTAACTTTGTTTCCTATGAATTTTATTCTGTGCATTTAAAATTCTGAGAAAGGATCCAGAGGGTTCACCAGATTGCTATAAAGAAGGGTTCCATGACTCTTAAAAAAAAAAATAAAAAGAGTAAGAACCTCTAAGATAATAAAGGTTGATATAAAATGTCAGCAGCAGTTTTGAGTCAAAAGCAGAAAATATATTTTAATTTTTAATCTTTAATTTCACTGGATAGTTTTGTTCTAACAAACTTTATTAAAAAGAAATCTAGCAACTTGTGCTTTCTATTTTGGTGCCATTTTCATATATTGGGGAATTAAGACTGTGGTGTGATACTCATCAGTCAGGTATTATGAGGTTGTGTGGTAAGCACATTACAATTAAAAATAATGAAAAAATCCTTATCAGCCAGAAATTTACATTCTTGGATTAGGTGGAATGTGGTACTGAGGTGTGTGCAGATTTTATCAATTGGTGAAAAGTTTATAAGCCTACCGAGGTTTTGAACCCATCTGCAAGGATCACATTTAGGTACAGATGTCAGTTCGTCCACAGTTGAGGCTTTTGGAGCTATGAAAATATTATCCAACTGTTGTGATAATTTTTAAGCACAAACTGTGGTACATCTGATTAGCTATACTGTGCTAATATTACAGCCTGATAACTAATTAAATTTAAATATTACATATGTAACTGAACAAGTTAATATAGGATTTATGGAAGTGTTCCACAAAATTTGTCCTAGGTTCTGTCAGGTATTAATGAAGATAATTTGCTAGTCTGAAGATGAAGAACTTTTAAAATATTTTAATTACTTATTTGGATAACAGAGTATTTATTTGGGAGGTAAGGTTGTTGCAGTCTTCAGAGATTGAATTCAAAGATATTTGGCTGAGCTGAATGAAATTTGTGTATAGGATTAAATTTACCAAGAAAAAAATACTTTGGAAGACTTGACTTCAATACTTCAAGAATCAATGGTTTTGTCAACATAGGTATTCCTCCTACTGATAAAGGTGGCAACCATTCTACACCTTAAAGGTAATCATCAAGGTCTTCTAACTATGGCAGTAGCTTTTACATATATATATATATATATATATATATATATATATATATATATATATATATATATATATATATATATATATATATATATATATATATATATATATATATATATATATATATATATATCACTTGGTAGCCAACCTTATTCAGTTGAGTTACTGTATGGTTGCTCAAAGTCCAAGGCTGTCTCTGTGGATTTTCATGATAACAGGTGAAGCACTGGAGTAGGACTTTTGTAGAGTCAGAGATTTTATTGATTTGGACAACATTTAGTTACCTGTTATGAGTTTGATTGTGGTAGACTCTAGAGATACAAAGATAAAAATGAAACAGTGTCTACCTTCTAAGAGTTTATTTTCTGTTGGAGGAAAATAAATCCTTCCACTACTATGTAAGTAAGAAAGGTTAGTACAGATGACTAAAGAGTTGAAGTTAGTTTAGACCACAAGCTGAATATAATTTTTGAAAGGTGCTGTTATAAATCTAATGTAATTTGGAAGGCCAGACATGTTAACAGGAGTTTAACATTTAAGAGACCTCTCTCTATCAAGGTATAGGCCAGACTGACTGGCTGTCTTCTTAGAGTATGACTTGAACTGTGATTATGGTCATTGTTAGAGGGAACTAAATCTTTATGAGGAAATTCTTCACTAATGCAGGCATAACAAGTAACACTATTTAGAGAGAGTTGTCTCAGTTCACTCAGGAGCACACATGACAAGTGTTTCTTGTAGGAAAGAAGGAAAACTGTCTCTGTGGATTTGTTGATTTTATTACTAATTGGATGCAAAAAGTGTTTTTCCAAATTGACAGCTCATGGTTGGTTATGTACTTAAATATGATAGTAGTAAAATCATTTAAAATAATGTTTAAATATGTTAAAATATTTTAAAATATGTTATTTTATATATATAAAGATATATATAAAATAACATATTTTAAAATATTTTAAATATGTTAAATAAGTTAAAATATGGTAAAAACATATTTATGTATTTATATAGCTTTATGTTTTTCTGCATTAATTGTTTTAGATTATATGCTCAGAGTGGGTAATAATTGTGACTTTAATCTCTGGACAATATGTTTATTTTCCTGTATCCCAAATGGAAAATAATCTAACCAATAATTTTCAAATTTTGACCAAAGATCTTTATATTAGAATTTAATTCCATTTCAAATCAGTTGAAATACAAGATTGTTTTCTAATTGCAGTTATATAAATATTTTTTCTCAAAAAGTATAGAATTCTCAAACTTGTTTTAACTTAAGTTTAAAAGACAGATATGTGGTATAATTTAAAAATTGTAGCCAGTAGTCCCATTCTCTTTGTTATAAAGAGCTGATGAACTTGGATAATTTAAGTGTCAGGACTAATAAATAATAGGAGATCTCATGTAGCCAATTAAAGGTAATATTCTGTAGGAATACAGAATTACTTCCTAAGGACTGTGAGGAAATCTGTTTGTATTTGTAAACCACCTTAAGTTTTTCAGAAAGGTAGAAAAAATATTTTTAGGTTAGGCCTATAAAATTTTTACCAACATTATTTATTCAAAGAGATGATACATGAGTTGATATCCTGAACATTTCTTTAGATATCTTAGCACATTGGTTGACTGACAGTTAAAATTTTCAGTTGAAGTTTCTAAATGGTTTGAACTATCTCATGTATTCTACGCTCTCTATTATTTTTATACACATTTAGCAAATGTCAGTGATGTTTGTTCATTTCTCTTCTAGGCATTCCAACTTTATTATATGGACTTGGCTCCTGGTTATTTGCCAGAGTCACAGAGACTGTTCATACCAGTTATGGACCAGTAACAGTTTATTTTCTAAATAAAGAAGATGAAGGTGCCATGTACTAAAACTGTGCATTGAAGAGCACAACTGCTAGTGGGTTTTCTCATGTGTATAAAAGTAATATGTATTTTTGTTCCTTTAAAATAAAACTTTTTAACAACACTTTTTCTTTTTATTTGTTTCTTCAAGATAAATTATTGCCCTTAAGAGGCTTAGCTTTTCATAGGTTAATATATATGTTGCTTACTTTATTCAGCCAGTGGGAACTTCAAACACCTGGATGTTCACACTGCTATTTTTTCCTAAAGGTAGGTAAATTTCAGCTAAAAAATTAAAATGAATACAGATTCCTATTATTAGATATTATCAATTTAAATAAACTCTTTAAAGCTAAAGGCCTAAATTAAATAGGAAAGGATTTGAAGTAACATAGAAAGCTTAGATATGATTTGGAAAGCATTTCTAGGTCATTAGCTACAGGAAAAGTGATAGTGAATGCTGAATAGAGTGTAAAATCCAGCCTACCCAAGTGTTTGATTCAAGACGGAATATTTTAAAGGGCTTGAATTATACTATGCAATAACAGTGATGCCTTTTTATTGCTTATGGATTCAAGTACTATATTAAATATATTTAGAATGTAGTAATAATAACTGGCATTTATATAGCACTAAGGTTTACAGAGCACTTTGTTATATTCCCAGTTGCATACATTGTCAGTTGATTCTTGAGACAGATCTATGAAATAGATAATATAAATATTGTCCCCATTAGAATAGGAAACTACGTTTTAAAGGGAGTGGGTGACTTTCCATGGTCATATAGTTAGTTTCAAAGGTGATATTTGAATTTGTCTTTCCAAAGAAAGAATGTCAAGTATTTTAAAAGTTATAGTTGCTGTGCAATTAACGAAATTATACTTCAGTTATAAGGATAAAATAATCTAATGTCAAAAATGGGGGAAAAAGATTATCTCCAGAAAAATTATATTTTCTAATGAAAAATGATTACGGAGGGGCTTCATATACCCTTCACGCCATGGTTATCTTAAATTTGTTTGGTCACAGTCAATTTTGTGTTAAACTCTGTGAATATAGTTAAGCTGGTCCTTGAACATCAGGAAAAGTGTCATCACTAGGCCCCTACTTGAATCACTTCTAGGTTGACATGCTAAAACTAGTACTCTGCTAAAATAGCTTCCAAAACCCCATGGTCATCTTAGTATTGGCAGAATAATTTTTATGATCATAAGTCTTTCTAACAGTCATTTTAAAGGTCGAAAAATAGCTTTGATTCTGAGCCTATTAAATAAAATTTCACTGTATTTTTGAAAGCCTTATAATTTTTTAAAAAATCGTCATGCTTAGCAGGTTCAAAGTACTCAAGCTGAATGGTAAATTTCAGTAATGAGGAGGCAATTTTGAAAAAAGAGCTATTTGATTTCCAATCTAATATATATTTAAGATCAATGACATCTCTTATAATTAATCACTCATTTGTATGCTAACATGTCACTAAGACTTTGCAAATTTCATAGCAAGATCCCCTGCCCCTTATCCCCCAGCTATTTGTTGCAATGAAAGTAAGTGAAAGTGACTGAGGTTAAGTCACAAAGATCACATACAATTAAGTAATACAAAGAACCCTACTAGAAGTAATCATATTGTAAGTGATCTATAGGTTGTGAATTGTTTTCCCAAATACATAAGTATTGTGTTCACTTGTCTAAAAGCAACACTAAATAAAACTTTAATCAAAGAAGTATTTATGCCAATATATTTAGTACTGAAGAATATACTTGACACAAGTTAAATGAATGGCTTGCACCGTGGAGATAGTGTTACATTAAGCTTCATTAATAATAAAACTCAGTATTAGCATTTTGCTGGAAAGGCTAGAACTGATTTCCTGTGTAATGGACAAAGTTAAATAACTAAAACTCATAAGTTTAAAGTCAAATATTGCTCATTCATTGCTGCTGATCTTGTCAATACTTTGCTGTAAAGGTTTGGTCCCAACACAAGGCTGATAAAATAGTTTTTAATTACCAGACTATAAACACAGCTTTTCAGTGGGGTTGTACCTCCTCTTACACTGGCTTGTTTGATTTCTGATAATTTGTACTGCTGACTTTGCTTACCTGTTTTTCAATAACTGTGGCCAGTGTGACTTCTTGTCCATATGGTGATGGGCAAGTCTCCTTAGAGAACATCTTTGACAAACTACCATATTGATCCCAGTGATTCTGTGCTGCTTGCAGCATTAAATAGTGACTTGATTTCTTGTCTAGTATTCTCACTGTGTAACAATTAAGCAAATGTAATATTTTCTTGTATTACATGAAAATCAATAGACCTCTTGCTCTTATAGAGTTGATCATGAAGAGGGATGAACTAGAAGATAGCAAAGGACAGAATTCAAGTATAATATTAATTGGATTTTACAGACTGTTTTTGTCTTTTAAAAATTGCTATACATAGAACAATAATGGTTTAAGTACTTTTTCTGGATATTAGATAAGAGTCATTATGATCTAAGGGATAAGACATTAAGTCCAATCAAAAGATTAGTTCTATTTTTAGCATTAATCCTATAGCTCTTCCCACGTGTAATAAAAGAAAAATACATGTAATTTTTGTTCCTTTAACTTATAATGAATCCAAATATATTTACAAATATAGCATCAGTTTTATTTTTGTTCCCTTATAAAAGCTTTTTAATGCCCCATGCCAGCCCCCATTTAAAAACAAAATTATATTTCATTAATGGAGAAAGCCAAATATATTTTTACCTATTTTGGAGACCATGGAAATTTTTATTTTGGTAAGGCAAGTTGGGGCAGACTTTCTGCATTTAAATTTGGTTTGCAGTATTATGTTTCTCTTAAAATATTTAAAAAAAAACTTTTCTGATTGGTTAGCTTTTAAAAGGTTTTTTTTTTTTTTTTTTTTTTTTTTTTTTGTCCAGAAATAACCCTGCTTCGTTGCTAACTATAATTATTTCACTATATATCAAGTACCAAATAATCGAGGAAATTTCTAATCAGAATAATTTGTTGCTCATGAGACACATTTTAAAAGATGCAAAACAGGGGGTGATAATACACATGATATAAAAAATACTTTTTCTTAGTGCCTACTGGTGACTTCACTTAGCATAATCTGCATAATGGCTATAATTATTTATCTTTTCTATCATAAACACATTTAGTCGCTAATTAAAATCCTGCTATTTGTAATTTTTGGTAAAGCTATGTCCTTTTTCATTTTCTGAAACCGTATATACTCACTAGGGGAAAATTTTGAAATATACAATGACCAACTTCTAATACAATCTCATAGAAATCCAGAAGCACAGAACATCTAACTTACTTTATCTCTTCACTATATACAAGAATGATGTTTAAATGAATGAGGTGACATAAAAAGGTAAGGATCTTAGTTTCACCTCACTTAACAGTTAATGCAGAGAATAGAAACCTTACCCTAAACCTAGTGGATCAGATAGCTACTTTTTTCAGCACTCACCATTTAAGTAGTAATGGCTTACTAGGGGCATCTTAACCTAAACAAGTGCTTAGTGTTACATCTTACCTGGGTCAACAGTCTAAGGTATCCAAGTTAAACCGTGTTACTATAAATTAATGGAAAATGTAACTGCACTTTGCTGAAAGATCAATGTCCAATAAAGGCTGCATAATCAAATCTTGCTGCAATGATTGAGGTCTTTAATTGCCTTTCAAAGATAAGGTGGTAATCAACGTAGCTTTAACTGATCCTTTTTACCAGTTCAATTACATGCTAATGACTAGTGCCAAGTCAGAATCTTTAACTACTTATACTTATTAAATCTTATGTTAGTAATGAAAAATTGCTTAAACTACACAATCAATAGAAGACAGACCTTAATTACTATATTTCACTTTTATTCCTTTTTATGTTCCTGACAAATTTATTTTACAGGAGCTTTCTTGAACAATAAAAGGTATTATTAACAGTGACCATATTCCACAGAGCATTATTTTCTAATATAAATCTGTGGCAGAAGAACTTTTTTCTTTTAATGAATATATAGCTAAACTAATATCCTTCAATATACTCATTGAATTACTTGTCAGAAATCAGTTTATTCTGCTAACTGAGAATTCTTATTTAATTGGGATGAAAGTAATCCAAGTAATTTGTAGTATATTTCTAAAAGTTCATTCAGCTTCCTAGAAAAATTAATCCAAATACACCATGTGAAATCTCCTTTGTTTTGAGATAGCTGAAACTAGTAAATGCTTTTTGTTCTAACAAAGTGAGCATGATTGAGTGATAGCATACTGAAATCAGCCAAGTTGAGAAAAAATGTTAAAGATACCAAATTATTACAAATATGTATAAAATTAACACTGTCTTATATAAGTTTCTGTATTTTAATTTGACAATTTTAGACATTCATGTTTGTTTTAACAAAGAATTGTTTGAAGGTAAACCCCATCTATTGCAAAAGGTCAGACAAAGATGTTTGGGCCTTTTTTGTTTGTTTGTTTAAATACTCCTTTTTGATTCTGAATCACTAAATATGACTGATTAGTAGTAATATTGAGTATCTCCCATGATGCTTATAGCTATTTTAGTTGGATAATTTTAAACACTATTTAATACCATGCTACTATTATAATATGTGACTAGCTTGTTTTCACTGATATTAGTAATAGCAATGCAAAAAAACTGTAGAAAACTTTATGAAAAGTAGCTCAAATGTGAGGTTTCTGATCAACAGATTTTTGCTTCTAAAAAGCAATTCTTACAAATAGTGCTTTCTAAAGAAGACTTGAAGTTTTTTTTTTTGTTGATAGAATTATGAACCTTATAAACTCAGTATTTTTTAGTTAACCTAAATACATAAATCTATTTGAATTCATCTTATGAGAACAAATATGTCATTAGATATATGATCATTATATGCTTTAGTGATTCATGGACCTTGTTACATACATGCTTTGTAATGTATGAATTATTTAGTAAGAAAAATCACAATAATTTTGTTGTTACTCAAAAATTTATGGGTTGGCAGAAACAATTATGCAGCCCCTGAAGCTGATATGTTAAGGTAACATCATTAACACTCCATGGTCTGATTTTTTTTTAGTTGTTCAACATAACCTTTACTACTTTTGCTAGAATATTTCAATAATTTTATAACAAAAGCTATTTGTAGACTGAGCACTGAATTTATTACGCATAGTGTAATTCATTTTTCTTTACTTTCAAAAAAGTGCATAATTTAAAATCAGATCTAAAAACTTTTCTTTCCTACCACTTAAAGCAAGAATATAAAATTGCTAGAAGTATACAATTACAAAAATAGCCATTACAACTGTGCCAATAAACATAGATTTTAAATTCTATTTAATAAAATCAGTTTCTATTTACATTTCTAGAAATATATTTTTAAAATATAACTAAAAATGCATTAAGGTAAGTCATCAGGATAAGATGCCATCTTGCTATCATCTTTATTTCTTTGTATTTAATATTCAGAGCTTCATCCTTAAAAGATTAAACATCCAATTAAGTGATATCATAATTACTGATTTCTAATTATACAAATTTATAAAAAACAAAGCTATGATGGAAGAACCAAGAATTTGGAATTTTAATCCGAATCTAAATATGGTATCACAAATTTATGTCAAGTTACTTTTTGATTAAAATATAAAATCTGACATTTCAAATAGCTTGCTTGGGAAGAAAACTTTTTTTAATAACCACTTGGCCAATATTAATGCAAAACTCCTAATCCAAGTACATTTATCCTGTATGGATAATACAGACTCTTCTGGTCTGCCATCACGAACCTCACATGTTTTGAATCCTCTTCCAACCTTTATTCAATGATGAATTTATTGACAAGATACAAAGGATAAGGAGATAGCTACATAACCCTAATGGTAATTTCATGCCTTTCAAGGAGTCTTGGGCCCCATTTTTCTGAAGTAGTTCATTCCAACTTAGAGAAACTACATATCATTAATGAATTATAAGAGAATTCCATTTTTTTTTTTCAATTCAGCAAACATTGTGTCAATGGCCAGCTAGGTGGCACAGTGGATAGAGTGACTGGGCTTTGAATCAGGAAGACCAGCTTTCAAACGTGAACTCTTGACGCTAATTATGTGACCCTGGCCAAGTAATTGAATCCTGTTTGCCTCAGTTTCCTCATCTGTAAACTGAGCTGGAGAAGGAAATGGCAAACCACTGCAGTGTCTTTGCCAAGAAAACCCCAAATGGAGTCACAAAGATTAGACACAATGAGCAGTATTATATGTCAAACACATACTGTAGATACAAATACAAAAGTGAAATCCTTGCTTTCAAATAACATTTTAATGGGTAATGTAACATATAAGAGAATGGTGGCCAGGGAAAGGAATTTTGGTCAAGAGAGATTGTGATTAGAGTCATGGGACTATAGGGTGCCTTTCTTTCCCTTTTCAGTATTAATGATAACATTGGTAGGAGGTAAAAATAGATGGATTGGGCAAATATACAGAGGCAGGAAAGATCCCAAGATGCCCACTTTTGATGGGTTCTAGTGTCCTGGTGGATGATTGTTGGGATAAATGTCTTTCACTAAAGCTGAAGGGTTTTTACCCAAAAGAGAACTAAGTGGAAACATATGAGTAACTTTCCAAGACCTTCCAAATGTTACAGCTTTAGGTAATATAAAATATTTTTGACATCTTGGTGCATGCTATTTCCAAATATAATATCCTCCTCTTCCCAACCCATTTTCAAAACCATTTACTAAAATTCAAATGCTTGTATCACTATGATAAACTTTCTGAACCTCTCTAGGTGAACATGATTAATCTCCCTCCATTTACAGTATCTGTTATATAAAAATATATATTTTATACTTGCCATCCTCTTATTTTTTATATTTACATGTGAAAATGTCATCTTCATACTTGAACTATAATTTAAGGGCAAGAAGCATTTCTAATTCATCTATAGATGCCTTATAACCCCTAGCATTTTGTTTTACATATAGTAGGTATTCAATAAATGTTTGCTGAATCAATCAAGTCCTTGGTTTCCAATATCAAAAATTTGGACGTCTGACCCACCCAGAAACTAAACATGATGTTTGTAGATGCAATGATTAATCCTAGTAAGTATTCAAGAGCTATACCACTATGTTACTCTGCAGCTCTTTAAGTCATAGTTGTTTCCAAAAGGTATATTCCTCTATAATTAAATATAAAGTCATGGAATCTTGAAATCACCTTCAACTCTTCTTTTTTTTCACCCTCTATATCCAATTAGTTGCTAAGCTCTGGAGAACAACATTAGATTAGGTTTCTCTAGTCCAGTTTGGTCAGGCCTAAGTCCTTTACCAACTCCTTTACAATAATATACCACTTTCCTTAGTACAACCGTACTCCACAGACAAGGTAGAGGTTAATAGGAGGTGTGAGACAACCAGAAAAGAGTAAGATTGTAAAGAGTTCTGGATCCTTTTCCATCTTCAAGGCTCAACTTAGTTGCCATCTGCTTTATGAATTTTCCCTGAGACACCCAGTTTTTAATATTCTTTTTTCCCATTTGTGTACATTTTTTTCTTAAGTAGAATATAAACTCTTTTGGGGAAGAAATTTTTCTTTTTGAGAAAGAATAAACAGTATTTTTTCCAATTACATGTAGAGATAATGTTCAAAAATTTTTATTAGATTTTGAGTTTCAATTTTTTTTCTCCCTCCCCAAGATGGCAGGCAATTTGATATATGTTAGATATGCAATTATGTAAACATATTTCCACATTGGTCATGTTGTAAAAGAAACCGAACAAAAGTGGGGCGAGAAAATAGTATGCTTCAATCTATATTCAGATTCCATAGTTCTTTCTCTGGTTATGGATAGTATTTTCCATCATTAATCTTTTGAACTAGGCTTGATTATTGTATTGCTAAGAGTTGAGTTAATTATAGTCAATCATCAGATAATGTTGCAGTTGCTGTGTTCTTGTGGTTCTGCTTACTTCATTTAGCATCAGTTCATGTAAGTCTTTCTAGATTTTTCTGAATTCATTTGCTCATTATTTCTTATAGCATAATAGCACTCCATTACATTCATATAGCAACAATTTATGCAGCCATTCCTCAATTGATGGGTATTTAAGGAAAGGATTTTTAAAAAATCTATAAGTGCATCTTTAATATAGAGAACAATGCTTTATATATAAATGCTTGTTCAATTGAATTGGTACAGTTGAATAGATTCTGAACCACTTGATTACTTTATAGGTCTTGCCTTCAGCTAGTGGAGTGCCCTAGGGATATGTTTAGTCTTACCTTGTTCATGTTTATTATCAATGCCATATATAAAGGCAAAGATTGTATTCTTATCAAATCTGTATATGACACAAATCTGACAATAGCTGAATATGTAGCTAACACTATGAATTACTGAGGATCCAAATAAAAAACAGTGACAAAGCTAGAGTATTGGGCCAAATCTAATAATTTAACAGAAATAAGAATAAAGTCTTATATTTGGATTAAAAAGATAAACTTTATAAATTCATGATAGGGTTGGCGTGGTTAGAAGTAGTTCATCTGAAACAGTTTTGGGGAGATTTAATGGATTGCAAACAATACAATGTAGTAGTCCAAAAAGTCAATGAAGTTGTGAGTCTGTTGCTCCCTACCTAGGTCCAGATCACAGATTCAAGGCAAACTGAAAAACAATATCTAGCACTAGAGGTGTAGCAGTCTTGAGGCACTCTAGTCTGGTTGGACTACATCTGTTATATTGTAGCCTAGAAATATCTAGGTTGTGCCTTGAATAGGATGCAGCCTCAGAAACTTAATGGCTGTGTGACCCTAGGCACAGTTGAAATGGGGATAATATCATCTACTTTCAGGATTCAATGAGATAATATTTGTACAGTATGTTTAATTCCAGTGACCTTTTTTTTTTCTTTTTTTAGGAATGATATTGATAAACTGGAACCTTATCAGAAGAAGAGAAGAACTATGTTGAAAGGCTTTGAGATTATACCATAAGAGAACTGAGAGCTAGGGCAAAGTCAAAATGACAGAAAAAAAAAGGATGAAGTGTATGTAGCTGGGTTCCCCACCACAAGTACTCTACAAAGGTTTAGAAAATATCTGATCAAAAAATCCAAGACAAAAAAAATCACCGAGTTATATTTTTAATCCAGATTAGCCTGCAGAAACAAATTAGAGAGGTTCACAGACACTTAAGATAAGGTCTAGCCAAGAGCATTCAGGAATTGAAAGTGGACTAAGTCTGTGAACTAGGGCAAGAAGTCATAGATCTATATTGAGGGGCTCCAATCTTTGTGTAGTACAGGTGCCAACTGGCAGCTCTGTTGTTCCCTATCCAAGTCCAGATCACAGATTCAAGGCAAACCGAAAAGGGATCTGATCCTAGTGTTGATGTTCCAAGGTGAGCAGTGGTTGCAAAATTAATCAGAGGGGAAGAACTAGTATTAAAGGGGATCAAAAAGAGTCTGTAGATGGTGGGATTTTGTTGGGATCTGAAGGAAGCCAGGGAATATAGGAAGTGGTGATGAGAAGTGGCAGAATTTTCAAGCATAAGAGAGATAGCCAGAGAAAATGGTGCAGCTGGGAGATGGAGTTTCTTGTTCAAGGAACAAGAAAGAAGCCAGTGTCACTGGATTACTCGATAAATGTGTGTGTGTGTGTGTGTGTGTGTGTGTGTGTATTGGGGGAGGGTGTCCTGGGCCACCCTACTAGTGGCAAACTGTACCAAATGAAGAGTGAGTTCAGCACAAACAGTATCTTTGTGACTTCAACCCCAAGAGCAGGATAGAATCTCAGTTCCAGCTTCCAACCCAATGTGAAGTTCGAAAGAGATAGGCAGGGCAGGAATACCAGACCAAAGCAGAGCCAACAATTCTCTCATTCTGAATCTGAAGAACTTTCCACCTGATTGATAGTATCTGAGTCCAGGAGCAGTCTCCTGGAATTCCAAACAAGGTCAAGCCAAAGTAGAGTAACATCTTAGTGTAACACAACACTTAATACTTCAAGAAAGTAGCAGAAGGACCTGAGAAGATACAAGATCAACTTAAAACATTTCCTCTAAAAGCATACAGAGCGTGGCCCTAGCATAAAGTCTAAAGTAAGGAAATAAGCTGGAAAAATGACCAACACACCCCCTCCAAAAAACCCAAAAAAGAATCTCATCAATATTATGGTGGCAGGGATACCCAAGGCACAAACCCCTCAGAAAGAGAATGACTCCAAAAGATTTACAAGCAAAGCCTTGAATAGAAAAACAACTTGGGTACAAGTTAAATTAGAATTCCTGGAGAAGCTGAAGTCAAAGAAAGAGCTAAAAATGATTTTTAAAAGCAAATGAGAGGTGGTAGCTAGGTGGCCCAGTGGATAGAGCACCAGCTCTGAAGTCAGGAGGACCTGAGATCACATTTGGTCTCAGACACTTAACTCTTCCTTGCTGTGTGACCTTGGGCAAATCACTTAACCCCAATTGCTTGGGGGAGGGGGGAAATTCTTTAGAATACTAAGGGAAAAAAATAAGAAATGAGTTAGAAAATGATAAAAACAGCTTCTAAGAGGTTCAACATTTTACCTAATGTGAGAATAGCTTGTTGGACTCCCTATTATTCCTCCTTTCCACCAATCTCTTCCCAATCATACATGTGATGGGGACTATTTTCTAGAAGAGATTATACTTTCTTGGTGTATACTAAAAAGGCATAATTAGGAGCAATAAGGGAAATGAGAAGAAATAGATTTAGACTTTATGAATGGAAAATCTTTAACAATTACAATTATCCACAAGTGAAAGATTCTGTAATCACTAGAAGACTCATAGAGGAAGGACTTGTGTTCAAATCCCACTCATGCTACCTCTGTCCTTGGGCAAGTTTCTTCATCTATAAAATGGGAAAGTTGTACTAGATGCCCTTTGAAGTTCCTTTGAGCTCTAGTTCTATGAACTAGAAACTTTTGAAATTCCAAGTGAGATTTTGCAATTCTGTGAACTGCAGAGTTGTTTCTTTGTTTTTGTGCTTGGTAGTTTTTGTATCTCTCCATGGGACCCCTTGCTGTGAACAAACTTGAGCTAAGGCTAAATAAGTGAGGCTGGAGACAGGCAGCAGATGCTCAGTTGAGTTTGTCCTTTTCTACTCCACATGCCTTGCACTCTAATCAGACAGTGCATATGGAAATAGCTGGAGATAGAGGAAAAGACCTTTGAAATTATAAGAAAACTAAATTCATCATAGAATGTTTCATAACTAATTTCTCAGGAACTATCTCTGTGTGTGTGTGTAGAATACATCTACGATAGCAGATCAAATTACAAGTCTTGCCTCCTCAATATCCCGGGTTCTTTAACCAAGAATCAAGCCCCTCTAAGTTGAGATTACAGCAAAATCTTTGGTATAAAGGATCTATTTCATTTATCAAACTATCATTCCATATCAACTAAACCCAGTGATTTCACTATTGTATTAAGGAACTTTTAAAAAATATCCTCTGTGCACACATTTTAAGATTTTTAACTCATTTTATCTACTACTTTAAATTCCTCACTACAATCCTTTAGGGCAGGTAGTTATGGAATTGTCATCCCTATTTCATAGTTTTAATCATTGTCCAGAAAACAAAATGTATTCTAGCTTGACAAAGCTTTCAAAAGTTATGACACTGTCATTTAAGACATAAAACTAACAGCCTTGCGTTGTCTGTGATCCAGACATTGCTTACATCATGTGTTGGTGTTTTTTTGGTAAAAGTGTTTACTGAAACTGTCAATACTAAGATGCTTTATAAGGGGTCCGACAAGCTGAGGTTTGATTACAGCTGTGTCTGCAAATATTGGGAAAGAGTACTAAGTATGCTATTAGTAGAGAAACTTTTAAAATGTTTATGTAAATTTGTCAAATTGAATTGGTTTTCCCTATAGTCCTTGGATGAAAAAGATATTTTAGCAAATCAATAGCTCTTGGAAATCTCTAGTTTTGTAGCCTATTCTTTAGAAGATTTAATAGAAAATGAATCTTCATTAAAAGTTACATGGGAATCTAGGGCAAAGGGTTCATTTTCATAGAATTGACATCCATGTAGAGAGTAGTGATTGCTAGAATTTGGGGAGGAATCCAAAACACATCCTATAGTAGCTACTAAATTATAGTTATTGAAAACATAATTTATCACCAATAATAGTCATTCAAATATTAAACATAATAAAAGCCAGGCAATGTAAAATAAAGGCAAGTGAAAGACTTTCGGGAATTTCTATTATTACTATTATTTCTGCATCAAACATCTAGCTGCTTGAAGGCTTCGGGGAAGTCTGTCTCCTCTCCCACCTGCACACACCATCCCAGTCTATACGTGACTCACAATCAGCAAAGCTGCTGACTGCACTTTAGTCGTAAGAGAGACAATGTCACAGGTTCCAGTTTGAAACCAAGTTCGAGAGAAGGTTACAGTCATCACCAGGATTTAGAAAGACGTGAAAAGAGAAGAAATCAAACACAAAACGAAAGGCCGTGCGGTTCCTGCCACACCTGTAATACCGCGGTTCTAATTAAGTATCGGGTAGAACCGTTAAGTTATGAACGCTGCTGGCTACGTTTGCACAGTTAATGATGGAGAAAGATGCTCCCGCCTGCATCCTGCCTGTTCCTCTGTTCGCTGCTTTCGCTCAGGCTATTTCGGGACATTCCGAAGGGGAAACAAGGCCCCAGAAAGGCCCAGATTGCTAACGCCGCGGGGAGGTGTAAGGAAGGGGGAGCCGCTCAGTCGGGGCCTGCTACCTGACCCCGAGGATCTGTTAGGGACTGGATGGAAGCGGGTTGGGAGAAGAGGAAGGAGCGGGAGAATTTGTAGGGTGGAAATAAAGTAGCACACAGGAGAGTGCCCACAAGCAGATACAGAAACCGGGCGCGTGCCGAGCTGGGCAAGGGCAGAGAGCACGAGCTCATCTCGCTCCTTCTCGGTGTATCCCCAGCACACACCGACCCCCGGCACCTCCCAAACAACAAGGTGGCGGGGGACCACGCCGTCATCCGCGTCCCCGCCAACCAACCTTGCAGCCGCCCAAGAGAAGCCTACACAGCTTTCTCACACTGCCCGCAGCCTCGTTTTGATCACTTCCAACCCCGCTCGGCGATTTTTCCCCCCCCAGCCGAGGAAGCTCCGCCAGTCTGGGGCGGCGGCCTGAGCCCTACGGATGCCCATGGGCGGGGCCGGGAACTGAGGGAAAGATGTGGGCTAGTGCCCTCTTCCAACATGGCGCCAGAGGAGTCGTTCCCACTGCTCGCCCGCTCTCCGGGTTCCGGCTCCGCGCAATTTGGTTCCGGAGTAAAATCTCCCCCTTACTTCTTCCTCCCTCTCCTCTTCCTCTTCCTCCTCCCTGCTCCCTGCTCCCTGCTCCCTGCACCCTCCTCCTCCTCCTTCTCTTCCTCTTCTCCCTGGGGCCGCCGGCCCCGCCGCCGTCGCCGTTTCTTGGGAACGCTCCAAGCTTGGAGCTGGCCGCGGGCAGAACTGCCCAGCTCCCACATAGCGCTGGGAGGGGGTAGCGGCTCGGCGCGCTCCTCCTCGTCTCCCTTTGGCTTCCTCTTCCTCCAGGGGTAGCAAAGCCATTTCCCCTGAGCCGTCTCCCCCGCTTCCCACGGGGGCTGACTCCCAGCGGGAGGCCGGATCGGATTCACTCACCCCGCCCTCCCCAACTCCGGAGCACTCCGCACCCCGTGGATCCCGGTTAGCCTGCGCCCCCACCTGTGCGCAAGTCCCGGGTGAGCACCGGGCTCTCACTGCTCAGACGGGGGCTCGAGGCAGGCTGTGCCCCCTAACTCTTCCCTCCTGCCGCTCCACATCATACTCCCAACAGCCCCCCTTCCACCATCCTAGCCCCCTCCGTCTCTCCACGATCTCCTCCTTCCTCCTAACCCCCTCAC
The DNA here is from genome assembly GCF_048593235.1 of Sminthopsis crassicaudata. Classification (NCBI taxonomy): domain Eukaryota; kingdom Metazoa; phylum Chordata; class Mammalia; order Dasyuromorphia; family Dasyuridae; genus Sminthopsis; species Sminthopsis crassicaudata. The sequence goes on along the minus strand of NC_133618.1, from coordinate 538,069,838 downwards.
AGCCTCCTGACCTCCTCCTCCTCCCTCTCAACCTGTCCCTTTCTCCATCCTCCTCACTCTGCCCCCATCCTCTTCCTATTTATTCCCCCCCCCATCACTTTTCCCACTCTCTGGCCCTTCACTCCCCATTCATGCCTCCCAAAGGGGCCGGGAGGGCCTCTCTCCTCCCCCCTCCCCCAAGGATGTGAGCCCAGCGGGCGGGAATGCTGTGGCTGGCCCTTGGCCCTTCTCGTGCCATGGAGAGCCAGGTGCTGGTGATTCGAATCAAGATCCCGGACGGTGGAGCCGTGGACTGGACAGTGCACTCTGGGCCTCAGCTGCTTTTCCGGGATGTGCTGGTGAGTGGTCAGCCCCACGCGGAACTCTCAGGCTAAGTGAAACTCCTCCGAGCGCCTGCAGCATTCTCCAACTTCTTCCCACGCCGCGCTTTCACTGGGCGCAGAGAAGGAGCTAGCCTTATTGTCACTTCCTGGGCTGTCAGCTGAGACGCTCAGAATGCCTTCTTCTAGAATCCTAACTCCAGGAATTTTCCTATACAGTGTCCATTTTAACTGATGTATTCTACTTCTAAGTAAACTGAGGCCCAAAGGCCTAAGTGACTTCTATGACGTTAGTCCCCGCAACTCTGGAAGCAGAGTCCAGCTTCAGAGAGCACCCTTAACTCGGGGAAAAGGGAGCGGAGACACCCGTTCTTAGTGTGGGGCAGCACACACACAGATTATCTAGAAACACTCACCGGCTGCCTAAAGGACCGCTGTGTGGCAGTACGCAGAGTGCGATACACCTTGTATGAGTCACTTTTAACTAGGTTGGGGCGTGTGGTGGGACCCGGGGCCCTGCGTTCTGTTCTTCACCGCTTTTTCTCATCTGTAAAACCATGAGCCTGGATTGGCTCTAACTTTCTGTCATTCTGACTCCTTTTGAATAGGCCTTTAAGGGGCCCACCCGGACTTCACTGGCAGGAAATAATCTGGACATTTGTCTTTCGAGTTTCCAGAACCTCGCTAGGTTCATAGATCCCAATCCTGGGAAGCGTTTTCGTGGGAGAACTTGATCTTTTAGATGTTTAGGGAGCTTGATGCGCTGGGGCAGAGAAGTAACACTCGGTGGGACAGGTGGAGATGTATGGTCTGGGCCCATTTTAAATGGAGGCTCTGACAGGAGAAAGGATAACCAGCAGGAGAAGAAATTCAAAATTGCCTTGGAAGGTAGTATGGGCTTTGGCGTTAGGGCAGATAATCATTATAACAAGTGATTTTTAATGTGGAAAATTTGTCCTTTGAGAAAATATTCAAAAAGTGTAATTTAATTAAAGTAATTCAACAGATATTATCTATTATATGAAGACTCCAGAGTGTAAAGTTTAGATAAGATAGGGAATAAGACATGCCTTAGTATTTAAATGACTCCATGATATCCTTCAAATGGTTAACCTCCAGTGAAGGTCATAACTGATAACACCTTATTTTAATCTTGTATAATTCTTGTCTTGAAATCTTTGCCAAGGACCTGCCCAGTGTGCTGAAGCCTCTTCTTGGGTCTCATTAGATTTTGTGGGTATCACTGCAGCCCTCAAACTGTCAGTTACCCCTTGATCTCACTAAGTGACCAGGACTTCTTTTCTAATTGTATAGTTTCTTGATATCTATGAATGAGATGAAGTGAGATCTTTCAAGACAGTTGTGAAAATTGAGTAAGGCTTCATCTACTTCAGAGTTTGAGTAGGCCTGAAGGACTTTGAGCATTGATTCAAGGGCATAATTGAGTCCCCTTCCTGCTATCCTCCCATGACACAATTTCCTCCCTATTTCAATCAAATATGGGCAACTGCATACTTATTGGTCAAGTTCAATTTCATGGGTAGATCTGACGTTTAGAATGTAAGACTCTCAGCCAATGAGGATGAGGGTCTGTGGTGGAAGGGGGCGTTTTGCGTTAGGGATTAAAGGGGCTACCCTGCCCACAGGAGGCGTTTCCTCTCTCTGCTTGAGGGGTGGTTCACCCTTCTCCCAATAATGTACAATAAACTTTGCTTTACTGTAGAGACCTCTCCAGCTTTTTTATTAAATGGTGTTCCCTCACCATTTCCATACCACACACCTATGATGCCACTTCTTGATTGCTTCCACCATTTGCAGGGTGCTTCAGTCGATGCCCACTTCGTGTGTCCGTGGTTCATTAGGCCACCAAGCATTTTGATTCATTGGAGAAAGATCCATAGTCACAGAGCATCACTGAAAGACAGTTTGGGATAAAAAAAAGGGGGGGGAGGTACTTGGGGGTCAGGAAACATAGGGATTTCCTGAAAGTACCATATAGTTATCTGAGTGTGACCTGGCCTAATCTCATTCTGTTCATTTCTGGGCTTAGTTTCTGTCCATCTACATCAGTGGTCCTCAAACTTTTAAAATAGGGAGCCAGTTCACTGTCCCTCAGACTGTTGGAGGGTCAGACTATAATAAAAACAAAAACTATAAACAAAATCCTATGCACGCTGCATATATCTTATTTTGAAGTGAAGAAACAAAGTGGGAACAAATACAATATTGAAAATGAAGTAAAGTTAAATCAACAAACTTATCAGTATTTCAATGGGAACATGGGCCTGCTTTTGGCTAATGAGATGGTCAGTGTCTGGTTCCATGTTTGTCACTGCTAGTCATAACAAGTGATGCAAGTGTGCATCTGTTAGTCTTGATCTGGTTGGAGATTTCAAATATTTCATTCTAGAAAAAGTCTGTCACATACATAAGTGCTGCCAAAGACCGTTGCCATTTTGAGTGCATGGTTCCTGAGATGAGGATATGTCTCAGAGGGGAGAATGCATAGAAATTATGAAGGCTGCTTGACTTGGATGCGTCTTTCAGAGAGTCACAATTCTGCAGTTCAGCCAGTTCCATTTGGTAAATTGTATCCACATTTTCAATGTCAATAGAAAATGGGTAACAGAAAAGCTGTATGTCCTGTTCATGGAGATGAAGCTCTTTAAATCTAAATTGGAACTCCTTTTGCAATTTTTCCAATGAATCCACACATGTTTTGTTTGGGAATGCAATCAGCGGCTTTTCTGCTAACAGATTTTGAGTTGTGGGGAGATGGCAGAAGTTTTCCTCTTTCACTTGTTTGATGAGGAGGCCTCATTTTACTTCAAATGCTTTGACATGTGATTGCATATCACCGATGAGCTTCCCCTTTCCTTGAAGTTGAATATTGAAATTGTTGAGTAGCTCTGTTACATCTGTCAGAAAGGCAAGGTGTCATTTCCATTCTGCATCATTGAGCTCTGGTACTTCTTTTGGTTTTTGAAAGCAGAAAAGTTGTAATCTGTGGAAGTAAGTCATAGAAATGTTTCAAAACTCTCCCTCGACTCAGCTACGGACTTCTGTGTGATATAGAACATCTTCATACTCAACATTTAGCTCAGACAGAAATTCCTGAAATTGATTTATTGCACTAGCTTTAATGAAGTTAACGCAAGATACCACAATTTTCATAACAGAGTCCCACTTCAGTGATTTACTACACAGCGCTTGTTGGTGGATGAGGCAGTGTAAGGCTATTGGATGAGAATGGTTATGTTTGTCCATCTCTTGGTTAATGCGAGCAGTTACGCCTTTCTTAGACCCCACCATGCTAGGGGCACCATCAGTTGTCACGCTGGCTAGTTTAGCACAGTCCAGCTCCAAACCATTCATAGTTTGGCAAATCTTTTCATAGATACCTTCTCCTGTAGTTGTTCCTTTGATGCTTTGCAGTGCAGCAAGCTCTTCTATGACTTCAAAATAATCATTCGTCCCACGAATAAAAATCAGAAGTTATACAGAATTCCAAACATCATTGCTTTCGTCAAATGCCAAGGAAAAATATGAAATTTTTTCTGTGGAGTTTTGCAAATGCTGATGCAGATTGTCTCCCATTTCTTCAATCCTCCGTGTAATTGTAGGTCCTGAAAGACTCACTGTACTAAATAAATCAGCCTTCTCTGGATACATCTCTTTGGCAAGAAAGAAGGCATTCTTTAACAGATTCTCCCTCCACAAATGGTCTAGCTTGGCAACTTGAAAACTTGCTCGCAGTGATGAAATATTTAGCTGCTTCTACTTCACAAAAATATTTTGCTGAGTTGTCAATATATTTTTCAGTTTTAATATTTTATCTTTTCTTACTTCTCCAACCAATCATATTTATCTTTATGTTGAGTTTCATAGTGTCAACGCAAATTATATTCTTTGAACACAGACACTATATTCTGGCATATCAGACATACAGCTCTTTCCTTGTACTGCATGAAAAAGTAATCATAAGTCCACTGTTCTTTGAATATCCTACACTCCAAGTCAAATTTTCTTTTTCTTGACATCATTATTTCTAAGGGATTTCAAATTGCTATTAGTAAAATACATACATACATACATATATATATATATATATATCGCTACAAAAACAATATACCAGCAATAACTTTGCCCATACAGAGACATACAGACTGCAAGGCCCAACTTCCTCCAAGCTGCCTCTGTGCTGTGATGCCTCCATTTCCTGCACTCTCTCTCCTGCTTCAGACCTTCACTGCACACAAGTCACCGCTCAAGTGGCCCTCCCAAATTCCCTGGCTTCCTCTGAATCCTAGGATCATTTCTTATGATCCAGCGCTACATGATCATATGTGCTGCACTCGTAATTTATCATAATCGCAGGCAAGACTGTGCATATATGTATATAACTGCATGATATGCTGTATGTGCAGAATGAGCTTCAGTGACAAATCGTACATTGGGGCTTCTGAGGGAGGTCATCATGTGACTTGAAGCTGTACAAGTGTATGGGGATCTGGAGGGGAATGAAGCAGTTCACCAGCTCTACACCCCCTCCTACTCAGGATAAGTAGGGGGGGGCACTAAGGTCAGACCCCAGTGATTATAAGGTGATGACATATGTTAGCAATATTCCATCTCTTTATGAAACTACAGAATATACACACAATCATAAAACTGATGACCACAACAGTCAGACATGAGGTCACTATGGATACAGGGCCAAGGCCTGCAGCCTGGTACCAGGAGTCAGTATTGTAACATGTGCTAAAAAGGAAGCCGTTACATTGTCATTACAGCATAATGACAATGATAGAGTCAAGCTGGGACTTGAAGTACTAACTGTTACTATACTGGAGCACCAGACACAGCCCATATATTCCCCCTGCAGCGGCCGTGACATGTGCAGCATGGACTGTACATCCCTAGTGCCTGTCTGTTGTGGTAGCTTCCGTTACTTTACAAGGTCGCCGGCTGTCAGTTCTCTGTCTTCTGTATCTCTCTCCCTTCCCTACACCATATACCCCAGTCTGGGAACTCACCACACCTTGGTATCTCCTCACACTGTCTCCGCTGCCTCAGCCCAGTGCCAGAAGTGTGTGTTGCTAAGGCAAGTTTAAGTAGAAAGTCAATTCTGGTCTGATTTTACCATAACCTGGCAGGCCGCATAAACATCCTCCGTGGGCCGGATCTGGCCTGAGGGCTGTAGTTTGAGGACCCCTGGTCTCCAGTGTCTGTCCGATAACGTACTAATAAATTAGCTCAAGGAGCTGTCATAAATAGGACAATAGGAACTTTTCATTTTTTTTTTTTCCTGTATAGATTGTTAGTAGTTAATCTCATTAAAGAAGCTTTGAAATATTCCAGGACTTGATGCAATATAGCAAATAAAATTAATAAAGGTAAAGTTGTTGAGGTATATGGCTTTGAGAAAAATCATTTTATTATCAGTGATGCTTATAACTATTGTAAAGTCAAGACTGTAAACATCAGTAAAGCCAGAGACCCTAGTGAAAAGGAGGAGACCCTCTTTATTGGCACACAACAAATATGAAGTCTTGTATGATTAACTATATTAAGAAAAGTGGTTAGCATTCAGGTGAGACTATTCATGGTCCTCTCTGATAATTAAGGAATGTTAATTCTTTTGTGAGATCTATCTGCATCTTCTCTAATCTATGCTAAAGAATCAAAGCTACCAGATTTGCTTTCTCCTTAGAAGAAATTAAAAATTGACCTGATTGCACAAGAACAAGCAAGGACAGGTGACATAATTTTGGGTGATAGTGTCAAGAAAATTTGTATAGCTTAAAGATAGCAAATAGATGTTCTGGTAATATCTCAGGAGTTACCATTATGAGAGATAACAACTTTTCTTTTAATCATAACTTTGACTCAGGAAAAGCTAAATTCCTGAGCTCAATTCAAGAACGTAGAAAGGTGACTTTAAGTAGATTAAATAATCAATTACAATATGAAATCATACAATTTAAAATCAGCTATAAAGTAGAATTAATTTTAATTTCTCACAGTATAATTATATTTATAAATAGCACTAAGACTGCCTTCTGTAGCCATCTCTATTCTTTTTGGACTCCACATATGATATTATGTATGACAACAGTAACATTTGTTTTGCATCTCATGTGACATTAAGCATAAAAGAATGAACAAAATTACCATTTTGTTGCCTTTATAAAGGTATCTCCTCCCCACTGAGGGGTTAAGTGACTTGTCCAGGGTCACACAGCTAAGAATTATTAAGTGTCAGAGGCCAGATTTGAACTCAGGTCCTCCTGACATCACTGAGCCACCTAGCTGCCCTTATAAAGGAATCTTGTATGATGTTAACCCATGCCCAGGAAACACCTTGTAGGAGAACCTTTAAGGCTGTTTTCTGCTCTAACAGTAAAGATGTTTGTTTATAGTAAAATTTATAGTAAAGAAGCTATTCACAACAGGAATTTTTTTATTCTCCACAACTTTCAAGTCAGTTGTGTAACTATGACAAACAGAATCATAGACTCTCAAAATTGGAAGAGACATCAAAAGCCCATTGGACTAATTCATACTTTAAAAAGTCACTAATATTTTCATCAAATGGATTTTCATCAAGTGGTTATTCAGCCTCTGCTTGAGGTGGAACCCTGTACTTCTTGAGGCAGCTTTTTTCAGTTTGGGATTGTTCTAATTGTTAGCAATTTTTTCCTTGCATAAACTTACCTGTCTCTTTTCAACTTCTACCCATTAAAGCTATTATATCTTCCCCAGCAAGTTGTCTTATCTCTAGAGTAAATTTCCAGTTCCTTCAAATGATCCTCAAATGACAGGATCTCAAGACCCTTCACTATCCTGGTTTCCCTTCTTTTTGCCTTCCTTGTTAATGTCCAACTTAATAGCCTCAGATTGTATTACCTTTTTTTAGTTGTTATATTATTGACTTTGCAGTGCATTAAAATTTCCAAATCTTTTACAAAATTTTAATCCTGCCACTTTCACCATGTACTTATGAAGGTGATTTAAGCTTAAATTATTTTGTAGAAAATCATTTAATAAATTCTCTTCTCATATTTTTATCAAGGATGCCCTCAACATCTGTGTAGATCATTTTCATAAAAATTTTGTAAAGATGAAAAAATACAGATAAGTTATAGCCCCATCAAGCTATCAATCAACATTTACCAAGTGCCTACTGTGTACCAGGCATTGTGCTAAGCAGTGGGGTTACAAAAAGGCAAAAAGACAGTCCTTGCCCTCCAGGAACTCACAATCTAATGGGAGAATATGACAAACAAATATATAAACAAGCAATATAGACAACAAATAGGAGGTAATTAGCAGAGGGAAGGCATTAGAATTAACAGGTCTCTGGAAAGGCTTCCTGTAGAAGGTGGCTTCTTAATTGGGATTTAAAGGAAGTCAAGAAGCACATGTCAGCATTTCAAGCATGAGGGCTAGAGAAATTGTCCAGAGCCAAGAGATGAAGTGTCTTGTTCAATTGAGTAACAAGGAGGCCAAGGCCACTGCCTTGAAGAGTGAATGTCAAAGAGTAAGATTTAAGAAGAAGACTGCAGAGGTAGGAGGAGCTTAGTTTATGAAGGGCTTTGAATGCCAAACACATGATTTTGTACTTGATCCTGAAAACAATAGGGAGCTACTGGTGTTTATTGAGCAAAATAGTTAACATTATTAGGCCTGCACATTAGGAATATCACTTTGGTGATTTAGTAACTGAAATAGAGGATTGATTGCAGTGAAGAGAGGCCTGAGAAAGGTAGATCCATCTAATAAATGATTGTTTCTTTTTGAAAATCAATCAATATATTTTTTTAAAATCAATACTTTAAAAAGCAAGTTTAAATTTATTATATAATTATGTACTTGATCAAGTAGATATCCTCTTTCTACTTTTGTTATCTTTAGTGCTATTTCCACTTCTTTAGGTAGCAAATTGGGGACTAAGGTTAAGAACACAAATATGGTTCCACCATTGTCATAATGAAAATAAGTTTATTTTACTCTTATTTTGTTCAGTTTTTCATGTTTGTTACCCTTTTTTCAGTTTCTCCTATAAATGTTTTGGGGATGATGTGCCTTTTTTGGATATGATGCTAATTTTTCAGAAAAGTGTGTATATGTGTGTGTGTATGTGTGTTTATGTAAACATGTGTGTAGATAAATGTAATTAATGGTAAGTAAATTATAAGAAGTATAATCCACCTATTTTCTTTTCTCCTTCTTTGGCAAGGAAATTGGAGTTAAGTGACTTTCTTAGAGTCACACAGCTATTAAGTATTAAGTGTCTGGGTATAGATTTGAACTCATGTCCTCTTGACTCCAGGGTCAGTGCTCTATCTACTGTGCCATCTAGCAGCTGCACCCTCCACTTTCTTAAACTTATCTCAATTAGTTAATGGATCATTGATTTTGATTTTTTTTTTTTTTTCAAACCACATTCTGTCACTCTTGAGCCCTAATTTATTCAGGGATTAAAGACTGGAACTGTAATGTGCCGTTGTCTCCAGAAACTGCCGATTGCTCTCTGGGCTACAGGAGAGAATTCTTCCTCCAGGGAGCCGCCTCAACTCTGGCCTAGAGCAGAGACTCTTCTTTCCTCCAGAGAGCCGCCTCAAGTCTGGTCCAGACAAGACTGTCTCTGAGTGCCACTCTCTTTTATCCTCCCAGAGAATGGGCGTGGGATAATGCAAGGGCTTCTGGAAAAATTACTTCAACCAATGAACTTGCTCCTCCTAAGCATGCAAGCTCCTCCCCAGGAGTTCACAAGAAAAACTCCCAGTAAAGGCCAAAACTAGAGAATTGTTAAGTACCGACTTAGCACTTAGTAAGAACCTAATATCTCATTATCTCATTAGCACTTAGTAAGAACCTAACATGGAACTATGATTTTCATTGGCATAAGGAATTCTTGATTGAGGAAACTTTCTATACCAATGCAAGTCAGCATCTTCTTAACAATTTAGAAAGTTTTCTCAGCCAGAAATATGCCATATCTTCCCTGTTATGACCTAAACAAATTAAAAAGTAATTGGGAAATATTTCTATTTTTCTATTTGAATTTGAACCACTTGCCTCATATGTAGCATCAGGCTTTGAAGCCAGTTTATTATCTACTATTCTGTGTTGTCTCATCTTATATGCTTTCAAGTTATACTTTGGCCAGGCTGTTTCCATTTTGTGTTTTTATTCTTCTCACCATGTATATCTGTTCTGTTTAGTGTTTATGTTGATGGACTCATGATGTACTGGACTCATGCATTCAAGCTATTTAAAATTTTTTAGTCTTATCAGTTATTTACAAATAAAAATATGCCAAATTTTTAGATCAACTACCACAGAAGTTATCTTTTACAACTTTTGAATAATTGTATAAGTAATATGATTCCGTTGCTTTTCCCTGGTCACTTAAATTCTTTATTGACACACTACAATTGTAGTATCTTAGAAGATACAATCTCATTATAGAATGACTTTGAGTTAGTTAGACAGCTCCAGAATGTTCCATTGTTTTCTTATAGAGCTTTCACTAGCCTGATAATACCTTTTATACTTTATACATGGTGAAGGATTTGATTGTTCATACCAGATCTGTTTTTTTAAATAATATTTTATTTTTTTCAATTACATGTGAAGACAATTTTCAACATTCATTTTTTGAAAGATTTTGAGTTCCAAATTTTTCTCCCTTTCTTCCTCCCTTTTCTCCTTCCTAAGGCAACAAGCATATTATATATGTGTAGTCATGTGAAACATTTCCACATTAGTCTGAATCTGTTCTTGTAAGGTTAATTTTTTTCCTCTTAAGAGTAAATTGTGGCCAAGAAGCAATATTTCTCAAGTCTAAGGTATCATAATAATTTAAGAGAATTTTATTTTATTGTGTGGATTAATTTTAATAGCATTCCCCCCCCCCCATACATGTACATTCTTTTTTTTTTTTTTTTTTTTCTTTTTTTGCTGAGGCAATTGGGATTAAGTTACTTGTCTAAGGTCACATAGCTAGGAAGTGCTAAGTGTCTTGAGGTCGGATTTGAATTCAGGTCCTCCTGACTTCAGCACTAATGTTCCTATCTAATCTATAGTCCTTTGGATACAGTTCCAAATTGCTCTCCAGAATGGTTGGATCATTTCAGAATTCTACCAACAATGCATTAGTGTCCCCATTCAAACATCCCCTCCAATAATTATCATCTTTTCCTGTCATCCAAGCCAATCTGAGAGATATAATGTCTTAGAGATGTCATAATTTGCATTTCTCTAATCAATAGTGATTTAGAGCACCTTTTAATATGGATAAAAGTTGATGGGGTTCTATTGGCAGTCAGAAAGTTGTGGGAATTCCCTTTTGTTCAGTGCTGGTCCTTCATGAAAGAATTCATTTTTTTTTTTAAATTTTATTTATAATTTTTTTGACATTATATATGCATGAGTAATTTTTTTATAACATTATCCCTTGTATTCATTTTTCCAAATTACCCCCTCCCTCCCTTTACTCACTCCCCTTGATGACAGGCAATCCCATATATTTTACATGTGTTACAATATAACCTAGATACAATATATGTGTGTAGATACCATTTTCTTTTTGCACATTAAGTATTAGATTCTGAAGGTATAAGTAACCTGGGTAGATAGACAGTAGTTCTAACAGTTTACATTCACTTCCCAGTGTTCCTTCTCTGGGTGTAGTTGTTCATGAAAGAATTCATGAATCCAAAGAGTTTTAAATGGCAAAAATGGAAGTTTATCGTTGGATGAGAAGTCAGCTTTGCTAGAAAAACTGACTTCTTCAGTGACAAAGTCCTACTAGGGAAATGGAGACTGGCACTGAGAGGAAAATGTCTTCTCTGGGGAGAGGAGTGCTGGCTGGCAGCTATGCCCTACTCTAGACTTCTGCAAGGATCAGGAGTTTGGAAATATCTGTTAGTAGAAAAACCTGAGGCTCAGGTTTCAGATTGAATAGAAAGCCAAAGTCCCCAGGCCTAGATCTCCAGTTGAATGGAAATCACTTTTTAAAGGCTTCTGGAATTTGGAATTCCCTGAAAAGGGTCTGCATTAATGGGATAATTTGCCTTAGAAAAGGCCCAGCCAGGAGGATATGTTCTCATAGACTCTCTAGAGTTTGTGGGGAGGGGAACGCCTGGAATCAAAGGGGACAGAATTTCAGAGTGTTAATTTTACAGATCAAAAGGGAACACAGTCTCAGGCCCCCGTCAAATTTATTTTTCTGAGAATTGTCTGTTCATATCCTTTGACTATTTATCAATTGAAGAATGGCTTTTATTCTTGTAAATTTGAGCCAGTTCTCTAAATATTTTTAAAATGAGGCTTTTATCAGAAAAACTGGCTATAAAATATTTTCCTCAGCTTTCTTCTTGCCTTGTAATCTTGGCTGCATTGATTTTGTTTGTGCAAAGCCCTTTTAACTTAATTTAGTCAAAATTATTATCCATTTTATTTTTCATAATGTTCTCTAGTTCTTTAGCTATAAATTCCTCCCTTTTCCACGGATCTCAGAGGTACACTGGCATGTGGGTTAATTTTTGAGAAAAAATTATGTTGTAAATATAATCTTGTTATTCAAATTGACAAGACAGCAGAGTAAAATTAACTTTAGAAGAAAGTTGCATTCATTCTGCTAAGTGCCACATTCCTGAGACTCTAAAAACAGACTTCAGCTAGCCTGTTGGCTGATTATAGTCTTGGATTTAGGGTTAGAATTAGGAGGCACATGTTTAGTGTTAGAATTGGGCATTTAGGGTCACAACCAACTTCCTAATTTATCAAAGACAACTGTTTTAGTGCTTACATTTTAACTCTTCTCCAGTGAGTAAAAGTTTGGGAGAGAGAGGGCAGAGATGAGATTAGATCTATTGTGTTGGACTTGGACACAATGGAATATCAAGTTTTCCAAAGACCCCATGTGTCTTAGTTGTCTGCAAATCATTCCTAGCGTGCTTCTCTTATTATGGATAAAGCTGCAGCTGTATCAGATAACAAGGACTTTAAAGTTCTTATATTAAAAAGGTAGACTTAGTTCACTGGTTGTTAACATTTCTAGATTGTTCAGTCAGTGGTATTTTTCAGTTGCTCTGAAGTAAAGTAAAACAGCATCTTAGACTTCACCTAGTATAAGCTCTAAGACTATATAATCTTTTTAATTCTTTGTAAAATGTGTTTGGGCCAAGCTTATCTTTTCAGCACTACTGTTTTGTACTAGATGTGTGACCTTGGACAAGTCACTTAATAGATATTAGGAAGAGACTAAGCCTGAATTTCCTCCTCTATAAAATGTGGATAATGATGTGTACCATACTTCTTATACTACTTAAGTGTTCCTGGGCAACTAGGAGGTGAAGTGAATAGAGTGTCTTCCTGAGTTTGAATCTGGCCCCAGACACTAGCTATATGACCCTGGACATGTTACTTAAGCCTGTTTCCTCATCTGCTAAGTGAGCAGGAGAAGAAAATGGTAAGCCACTTCTGTATCCTTGTCAAAAAAACAAAAACAAAACTTCAGATATGACTAAAAACAACTTAACAATATGCCTACTTTACTTACAAATGAAATAATGTATGTAGAGTATTTTGTAAACTATAAAGCAGTAGAGAATATAATCTGCCACTATCATCCTTATCTTAAAAGTTCAGTTTTTGAATGTTTATAATGGAAATCTGGAAAGAGACAGCACTTTATCTGGTCTTTTATTGAGGGACTTGAAGGCATTCAAAAGGCAGAGGCTATGAGAATGAGCATTTTAAGCATGAAGGCAAGAGATGGGATGGGAGAGGAGCCAAGGATGGAATAAATAATTTTATAGAGGGCATCTAGTAGATGCTCAGTAGAATATCTAATTAGCCTCAAAAGATAGGTTTGAACTAACTCATGAAGGTTTTCACATATATGGATCTTTGTAGTTTATCCTAGAATTAATGGGGTTTCTTGAAGAAGAACTTCTTGAAGAACCACTGGAGTTTCTTAAGCTGGGAAGTAACATGATCATACCTGTGCTTTCAGAATGTCAGTATAGCAGTTCAGAGGATGATGGATTGGAGGAACAAAAGACTAGATTTGGCAAGACCACTTAGGAACCTCAGCTATAATTTCCCAAGCAAAAGATGTTGTTGAGGAGTGGTTAGAGGGTGAATGGAGAGAAAGGGACAGATGGGAGAAATGAATGAATGAAAAACCATGATTTTCTTTTAGAGTAGAGATTTTTTTTTCCTCATGGAGTAATTAGTGCTTTAAATACCTGGATATGAATAGATTGAATTAAGCTGTGAGATAACATTTTTACAAAGATTGAAAATATTTTTCCTGGGCTTTCTTATTCATTGAAGATGAATTGCCTACATGTGGACAATTAAAAAGATGTCTAATTGTATCCTTTCTCTGTTTTAGGATGTGATAGGCCAGGTTTTGCCTGATGCAACAACTACAGCATTTGAATGTGAGTATGGCTTATATACTTTATTTTTTTCTTTTTTCTTCCTTTTTTTTTTTTTTTTTGTATATTTCTGCAGTAATTCTTCAAAGGGTTTATAGCTTGTGTTACTTTTAAAACTGACAAATATAGAGTATTTATGATCATCATATGGTACATTTAAATATTTATAAATTAATGCAAGTTTAATGATGATACTGAACTGAGTAATATTTTCTTATTTAATCACATCTTGAGTGTGCATATTTCTATAATATAGCTTTAATTACCAACATGACCTTTATCTGCTCTTGCTTCTCACTGGAATAATATTGCTGGAACTAAATGAAAAGTGTAAACTACCTGTAGGCTGATGAATATTGATTAAGAGGTTTTAATCCATTGTAGCTTTTAAAAACTGCAACAAAGTGGAGCTTTTAAACAAATATTGACTAGACTAACAGTGTTGCAGCTGGCTTCTTCAGGGCCACTAGGTGGTGGCAGCAAACACATTGGATCTTTGGATTTGACTCAGAAATTGTCCTGGTTGGGCAGCAAGAGGAGCAGAGATTGGGCACCAAGTAGGTTACTAACTAAGAGGACCAAATTTAGGTTTTAATTGAGATAAACATGTACCCCAGGAAACTAAAGGGGCAAATGCAGAATATAGTACATCATAGATTCTAGACAGAAAGGGATCAGAGAATGCTGGTGACTATCATTGAAAGGCATGGATCATCTTAGAAAATGATTTTATTTGCTCTTAGATTATATTTACTCTTAGATTTATATTATATTTACATCTAAGATGTAAATATATTATAAATATAATGAAGATTATATTTACTCAGTACTTCTTAATCATTTCTGTTGGTTATTTGATCTTCCAAACCTAGCAAAGGTTCATTTCATAAACATATTTTCAAGGCTTACCCATTTCTTCAGTTGAAAAAAAATTGATATCTTTAAAAATGTATATCAACTTTATTTCTGAATTTGACTCTTTTTCCTCATTCAGTGTGTACTCTCTTATAGCAAAGAATAAAAAAAAAAATTCAACAAAATTACATTTCTTCCTTTTTTAAAATTCATGTTAGCTTCAAATATGTTACTTATACATAGATGTGAAAAACTTACATAAAGAGAAATTATTTTATGCAAATTTAAAACATCATTCTGAGAATAGCTTTCACCAGATTATATAAAGGGTTTATGGCCAAAAATAAGTATGAAATCTCTGTACTCCTTGATTTTGGATTACCTGCCACTTTGAATACAATACAAGCTCATCTTCATCAAAGATGAATTCAAGTTAGAAGTTGAATATACAGTTGATTTATCTCTACTGTGCTTATTAGCAAATATGTAAACTTTCACTCAGGGGTTTGAAATCAGAGTTATGAATTTATAGTTCCTTTTTGACATTTCACCCTTTGGCACTAGTTTTAATGTTGAGCCTGTACCCTAGCAACATCTTGAGATTTTAGGTCAATGAGACATTTACTAGTCCTGAACAAGTCATAACCTCTGTTGCCTCAATTTCCTAATCTGTAAAATGGGGATATTAATAGCATCTACCTTCCAGGGTTGTGAAGAGCAAATGAGGTAGTGACTGTAAAGTTCTTAGTGTAGTGTCTGGTCCATAGTAAACATTAAATAAATATTAACTATTATTGTTATTAATTATATTTACTTGGCAACCAAAAAAAAGACTGTTTTGTGTTAATTAAGCGATCATTTATGTGGAACATGGCAACCAGGTAGAAGAACACAAAGTAACTTGATTTACTTGGCTTCCTTACATTTAAAGCCCAGCTCAAAAGGGGATTCTACTGCCAATTCTATTACTAACTTACTGTGTGATGCAGGGAAAGTCATTTAAAATGTCTAGCCCTTTCTTTTCTTCACTTTTAAAATGAGAAGTTGAATTAAAATCCTTGAAATTCTAATATTCAATAATTCTAAACATTTTTTTGTTGAAAGTGTCTATTCAGAAAGGGCATTGTATTGGATATCAGGAGGACTTGGTTCTAGTCTTAGCTTAAATTAATTATGTAGCAAACAATAGAAGTTTCATATTCATATTTCCATCCAAGTCTCTTCTCCAAAATAATTTATGATGACTTTTGAATCATCTTCTATTTTCAGAAATATTGCTTTCCACAATTTGTGTTAAAAAATCAATAATTGAGTGTAAAAATTTTTTGTCAGTCTCAAATTCTTTAATGACTCTTTTGGTTCATATATATTTGAAAGAATAAAGGGAATGTAATAGTTAGCATTTGATCATTCCTCTTTGTGATGCTATTTCTAAGAGGATGAAGAACAGAATAATCCAGGCCTGTTGCTTTTGGCTTATTCTTTGTGCCCATAGTCCTGTTTCTCTACTCAACTCCCCTTCTGCTTCTCCTAGGGAATAACAGTGATTATGCTTCCAACTTATAGATAAATATCACATTTAGAGTAAAAGCTTATTTGCTTATATAGTCATAGAAACCTTTAGATGTTTACAATTTCATTAGTAGATTAATGAGTATTCAAGTGAATGGGGTGATAATAATCAGCAATCTGTACTAATGAGTTTCTTGTGGGGATTGCCTAGTCCTTGGCCTGCTTTTCTACAGGTTAGAAGTTTCTGTAAAATAACAGCTTAGTTTAGAATATGGAATTGCTAGACGCTTAGACCTCCTAAAGTACTTGGCAAGCCCAGAGTATTTTAAACTTTTAGGAATTGCTGGATTAACTCTCTTTCTTCTTGAACTATTACCATTCTGTACAAAGCTCTGAAGGATTCTGGTTTCGGTTATTTTTTTAAAATCCAACTCAGATACTGATTTGTGTCCTAAAAATATGTGGTCATTTATAAAAAATTTTCTGAGTATTGTAGGTTCTTAAAGTTGAGCAGAGAAAATCTCTTAATGCAGAATAATGAAGTAAAAATAGAAAAACCAATCAGATACAATAAAAGTTTATATTTTAAAATATAATTAAAAGAAATCTAGTAGCATAATTTTAATTTAATAACAGCATAAGTTAGTAGCAGCTAGCATATATTAATCAGTATTGAAAATAACCAGATGATACAGTGAATAAAATGCTAGGCTTAGAGTCGGAAAGAACTGAATTAAACTCTTGCCTCAACCATTTACTAGCTATGACCCTTAGCAAGTTACTTAAACTCTTTGTATTTTAATTTCTTTATTTATAAAATGGATAATATTAGTACCTACCTCCCAGGGTTGTTCTGACAATCAAATGAGATATTGTATGTAATTGGTGTTCAGTTGTTTCAGTCATATCCAATTTGAGGTTTTCTTGGCAAATATCCTGGAGTGGTTTACCATTTTTCTCTTCCAGCTTATTTCACAGATGAGGAAACTGAGGTAGACAGGATGAAGTCCTGTGTCCTGTATCACACAGCCACAGGAAGTATCTGAGTCTGAATTTGAACTCAGCTCTTCCTGACTTCAGACAAGGTGTGCCATCCACTGTGCCCCTCAATACCTAATATAACAGGTGTTATATGTCTGTTGGCTATCATGATTAATACAAAATCAAATGTAGGTTAATAATGTAGATTGATAAACAAATTACTATTAAGAACTTTCCACATTGTACGCAATGAGAAGAAATATGATGTGGTGGATTGGGGGCTGGCTTTGGAGTCAAAAAGACCTGGTCCTCATGTTCCTTAGCTGTCTAAGCTATGAGACCTGGACAAGTTGATCAGTCTTTCAGTGCCCAGACAGCTTTTTTTTTTTTTTTTTTTTTAATAGACATACACACATATGTATGTGTGTATGTGTTTTTTTCCCCTCCCAATTACATGTTAAAACAAATTTTAAACTTTTTTCATTTTTTAAAGTTTTGAGTTCCAGATTCTATTTCTTCCTTCTTGAGATAGTAAGTGATCAGACATGTTATATCTGACAATTATGTTAAAATCTTTCCGTATTAGTCATTTTGCACAAGAAGACTCAAAAAAAAAAAAAAAGAATGAAAGAAAGTGAAAAATAGCATGCTTTAGTCTGCATTCAAACTAGTAGTTCTCTCTTTGGAGGCAGATAGTCTGCTTTATCATTAGTTCTTTGGGATTATCTTGGATCATTGTATTGCTGAGAATAGCTAAGTCATTCATAGTTCTTTATCAAGCAATATTGCTGATACTGTGTACAATGTTCTTCTCGGTCTGTTTTGATTCACTTTGTACCAGTTCATGTATGTCTTTCCAGTTTTTTTTTAATCGTCCTGCTTGTCATTTTTTATAGCACAATAAGATGCCATTGCAATCATATGCCATACAAGGCTTGATTAGCCATTCCCCAATTGATGGGCAGGCATCGCTTTGATTTCTAATACTTAGCTTCCACAAAAAGAGCTACTATAAATATTCTTGTACAAATAGGTTACACACACACACACACACACACACACACACACACACACACATCCTTTTTTAAAATGTCTTTGGAATATAGATCTAGTAGTGGTATTATTGGATCAGAATTTTATGGCCCTTGAGGCATAGTTCCATATTGTTCTCCAGAATGGTTGGATCATTTCATACCTCCACCAATAGTGGATTAGTGTCCTAGTTTTCCCACATCCCCACCCATATCCAGCATTTTCCTTTTTTTGTCATTTTACTCAATCTGATAAATGTGAGGTAGTATCTCAAGAATTGTTTTGATTTGCATTTCTCTGATCAATAATGATCTTAGAGCAATTTTTCATATGACTGCAGATAATTTTGATTTTTGCCAGATACCTTTCTAAGACTATAAATTGTAGAAGGTGCATACTTCCTATTATGACTTTCTTTCATCAATGAAAATCACAAATATGCTTTTAAAAATTATATAACAATGTAGCTAGCTACTAATTGAAATGAAACTTGGTTTAATCACTTAACACTATTTTTGATGATGATAATGAAAGTTCAAATAGGTTTTAGTGCTATAAAAGGAGAATCTTGTTATATTAGCTATTTTAATTTTTGGATGACTTTATTCTGAATCTTCCTTGTAAGGATCTTATAACTTCTCATCAAAACATAAAAATGATAGAGATAGAGGTTCGCAAGAGTTTTGTGGAAAATACGATTTGACAGTGGAAATTGGAGGCTCCAATCATGAGAACTTTTCTAATTTCTAGTCTTTGGCTTCCCTAATTTGTGTAGCAATATTTTCCTTTCTTTCCTCTCTTTGGAAAATGAGTCTTTTTTAGTTTTCTGATTAATTCTTAATTGGCATTGAAGATTTGTAACAAAGGATGTTTAATAAATAATTCTAATTTTCTATTTATTTTTGTATCTAGATTGCTTTTATATGAATCTCATGTGATTCACTGCCACTTCAGTAGGTGTATGTTTTGCTGTTAGTCCCATAGCTTCTGCTGCTATTTATATAGTTAGCATTATGTTTGCCATTTTTACCACCTCTTTACCTGAGGCTGCATTTCTTCTACTATTGGGCCTTTATGTTCTTTTTGTTTCTCTTTTGGATTGCATGTTGCTCCAAATAAAATCACCGACAACATATGGCCTGTTATGATTCTCTTTTCCTAAACTCTGCCATTTTGTATATTTGTGACACACTGCAGATTTTGTGAAGATTGCTTCATAATATTTGTTTACCATCTGCTGCACTCTATTTGGTATCTTGCTAGGATTTTTTCCTCCATTTTAAGTGACATTAACAAAATCCAGTCAGTACATAGATTCTCTGGTTCTACTTTTGCTTCCCTAATGTGCTGGAAAATCATATTACTATGCTTCAGGCAACTAGAGAAGCCTGGAATTCTGGTTGTAAACCAGTATATCAGATTATTTCCCCCCCTCTCCCTTTTTTTGGGTCATATCTAGTTATGCTTTTTGGTCAGATGGCAAATAATTTCCATATATAAGGCAAAAATAGTTTTGAATACTCAGATAATTTCCCTTTACTCTTCTTCATTTGAGGCCCCACTAGACTGTTGGATACTTGAAAGGTTATGGAATGAGAGTTAAGAAACTGGGCTTCTAGTCTTTACTTCTGTCATATCTTAAACTGGTTGACCTTATAGATGTCAGTTCAACTCTGTAGACCTCAGGTTCCTCATCTATAAAATTGGACTAGATGATCTCCAAATTTCCTCTGTCTCTAACATATAATCATTTTGTTTTTTAATAAAACGTTTAGAACTGACTTGAGTGAACTCTGTAAAATTTGTGTAAAATTACAAAAATCATATCGCCTTTGATATGCAAAAACCCAGGCTCCAAATGGTCTGTCATTCTCTCAGAGGGAGATAAGCAGTACCATTCAAGGGCAAATAAAACTCCTATTGATCTTTTAGGAAGTCATATTCTAAGAAAAAACTTCATATTCAATTGAGAAATCCTGGTCTGATTATCAAACTTCTTCCCCCCAGACTTACCCATAAAATAGACCTTTTCTTAACCATTCTTTGCAGATTTTCTCCATGAGAGAATAGGCCTGATAAGGAAAAAACCTCTTAGTGTAAAATAAACCACTTACTTTTGCCACAAAACTTGGGGTTACTGAATGCTTTCGTTTTGGAACCTGATTATTGGAACAGAAAGGATCTCATTCATTCATTCATGCACCTTATCAGTACCATGCATTGCACTTTGATATGTTTTCATGAATTTTTATGCTGTTTTTGTTGTCTTTTTAGTTGTTGAAAATTTTAATTCAATAAGCCTGATTATTTTTACTCTTATTTTGCCTTTAAATAATTGGTTAGTTATAGTCTCATGGTCTAAACATCTAGTTTTCCTTTCAATGTAGGTTAAATGAGAAAGAGAGTAGCCTTCCTTCCTTCTTTCCTCCCTCCCTCCTTCCCTCCCTCCCTCCCTTTTTAAATTGTAGCTTTTTATTTACAAGATATATGCATGGGTAATTTTTCAGCACTGACAATTGCAAAACCTTTTATTCCAATTTTCCCCCTCCTTCCCCCCACTCCTCCCCCAGATGGCAGGTAGACTAATGCATGTTAAATGTTGAAATATATGTTAAATACTATATATATATATATATATATATGTATGTATGTATGTATACACACACACATATACATGTCCATACAGTTTTTTTTTGGTGTGTGTGTTTTTTTTTGTTTTTGAGACTGGGGTTAAGTGACTTGCTCAGGGTCACACAGCTAGGAAGTGTTAAGTGTCTGAGACCAGATTTGAACACTGGTCCTCCTGAATTCAAGGCTGGTGCTCTATCCACTGCGCCACCTAGCTGCCCCCCATACAATTATTTTTGCTGTACATAAACTTTGAAATAATGTACAATTAGCCTGTGAAAGAAATCAAGAATGCAGGCGGACAAAAATAGAGGGATTTGGAATACTATGCAGTGGTTCATACTCATTTCCCAGAGTTCTTTTGCTGGGTGTAGCTGGTTTTATTCATTGTTGAACAAATGGAGCTGATTTGAGTAGTCTATTTTTCAATGTAATTATCTGTTTAAATAAAATAAAACTGCAAATCATAGCTGAGTATTTAACATGGGGTTTTCTTGACAAAGATACTGGAATGATTTGCTTTTTCCTTCTCCAACTTATTTTACATATGAGGAAACTTAGGCAAACAGGAGTAAGGGACTTCCCCTGGATCACATAGCTAATAAGTTTTGATGAGGGGGGAATGATGAGGGGAGACCCTGAAATTCTCTCTCTAAAACTCCTTCAAGGAAAAAGTCTTCTTAAACCCTGCCTCTGTAAAGGACCCCCGCAGGAGGGAAACAGGATAAACAGCTTCATTCTGATTAAGCCTCCCATTGAATTAAAGATCAGCCTAGAGACATTCAGTTCTAAGATTCTCTATTCTAATTCCAGCTCAAGCTGCACCAACCATCATCAAAAGCAAACCCCATCTTGTAGCCAAGGCCTCAATTATAAAACAAGCGAACTTGGGCCTCAGTCCTTGCAGAGGACCTAATATGCCAAGGAATCTCTCTCTCTCCCCCTGGCATAGCAGCAACCTCTGCCTGATGAAATGATATTCTCTTTCAGCTTTACCCTCTCTTTTATTTTTTTCTCACCTATTTCCCTAACAAGATTTTATATCTCTCTGTTGGGATTTCTGTACTGGAAACTTTCTCTGCCAGGACTCCTCCACTAGAAACTTTACTTCTCTGTCAGGACCTTGCCATTAAGGAATTCAGTTTTTCTATTCATGCATAGCAAAGGCTGATTTCCTAATACCAACAATAAACTTTTCCGGTTCATAAACTCCTTTATGAAGGACCTCTGTGCCACCAGAAGGGGTTCCCACAACTCTTTACCCTGTTTTGAATCCCAGGGGATTTAGGGGAGCCTAACCTCATCATTTAACTCCTGACCACCAGGAACCCTAATCTCATCAGTTTCAGAGGATGTATTTGAATTCATGAAGATAAACTCCAGGCCCAGCACTTTATCCAATGTAACTACACCTAGCTGTCCTTTTCTTTTGTTGTTGTTTGTAACCTTTTATTTTTTTTTCCACAGCTGATTATCCCTGATATGTAAGAGGGTTTGTTTGTTTTTGCTAAATGCTCAATTTATTTAACAAAATAGCTGTTTCTTTCTTTCTTTCTTTCTTTCTTTCTTTCTTTCTTTCTTTCTTTCTTTCTTTCTTTCTTTCTTTCTTTCTTTCTTTCTTTCTTTCTTTCTCTCTTTCTTTCTCTCTCTCTCTCTCTCTCTCTCTCTCTCTCTCTCTCTCTCTCTCTCTGTCTCTCTGTCTCTCTGTCTCTCTCCCCTTATTTATTTATTTATGTATGTATTTATTTTTGGTTGCCAAATTGCTAGATATATGCTGTTCTTTATTTATAGTTGATCCAGGTATCTGGATTTACCTCTCAAATTTGACTAATCACCTCTTTAAAATATTTTTACTTGAGCTCAACAAACATAAGCAACTCCTAAAGTGTGTAAAATGTTGTAGTAGATATGGAAAAAATACAAAGTTTTGATAAGGCTCAGTCCTTGTGATGAGGTGTGAGAAGAGACGTGGGAGATCCCCTCTGGTAGGAGTTGCAGGTCCTATGGAAAGAATTCACAGACCTGAAATCTTTGGCAAAAGGAATTTTATTTACCTTAGGAAGACAGCTTGCTAGGAAGTCAGCCTTCTTACTGGACAGGAAATATAGCAAAGATAGGTTACACTGAGAAGAGAATATCTCCAACAGTTGGCTATGTCCTGTTAGGACATCTGTGAAGATTTGAGGCTTGGGGCTTCTTTCAATTCGATTCAAAATTGAATGAGATTACTTATATATGACCATGAAAGACTTTGAAGGCCAGAAAAAGCTTAATTTTTACTAATTAGGCTGTAGGAGGAACCATTGAAAAGATAAGTTAAGTTTGGCAAATACAACATAGAAGGGCCTGATTATTTACTCTTATTTTGCCTTTAAATAATTTGTTAGTTATAGTCTCATGGTCCAAACATCCAGTTTTCTTCTCAATGTAGATTAAATAAGGAAGAGAGTAGTGTCTATTTTTCATTGTAATTATCTGCATTGTAAAACTGCATTTAAATCCTAGCTGAGTATGTAACATTAAAGATACAGTCTTAGAAAATTGCTTGAAGTATTGAGAGGTTAAATTACTTGCCACACAGTCAAAGTAGACCCCAAATCTTTCCTAGTTCAAGGCCAGACCTTCATCTTTTGTCCCTAAAGGTCTTTCATTACCCATGTGATCTAATTTTGGTTTCATCTCTAAGTTTAAGAAGAGTGCTTATTTCTACTTATCCTAAGTTGTCATTGATATTAGTTTTCTCTTGGGACAGCTTGGAGACATTTTAGATTTACATTAAAAGTCCCTCTGAACAAAGTTTGTCTTGAAGTCTCAGTCTTCCTTAGTGTCAAAGTCTCCCTTTAGCCCAAAGAATCATTTTCTCCTCCCTCAGACTTTGCTATTTAAAATATTCCTTCTAGGTTAAAGTTTCCTTTTTTTTAAGGGATCCTATTTCCTCTGCTTCATTGATACAGAAGTATAGAAAGTAAAAAAACTTACTTAATTGTATAAGTTACTAATATGAAACTACTCAAGTATTGTTTCCAGACATGAAAAGGTTTCTCAGCTACTTTACTAACATCAGAAGTAACCTTCCTTTATTATTTGGATTTTTTTTATTATAGTTTTTTTATTTCCAAGATATATGCATGGGTAATTTTTCAGCTTTGACAATTGCAAAACCTTTTGTTCCAGTTTTTCCCCTCTTCCCTCCATCCCCTCCCCCAGATGGCAGGTTGACCCATACATGTTAAATATGTTAAAGTATAAATTAAATACAATATATGTATACATGTCCATACAGTTATTTTGCTGTACAAAAAGAATCAGACTTTGAAATAGTGTACAATTAACCTGTGAAGTGATGAGGTCTAGAATTGGGGTACCTAAATGAAATTAGGGTTTAATTGATGTCTAGCGGCAGGTTTGGGGTACAGGGAGTCAAATAGAGCTCCCTTGCAACCCCTTTGGATTCGGCGCAAGGATACAGAGTAAAATGAGGTCTAGTGGCCGCTCAGAGTCCCCTATAAAGGAATTTACAGACCTGAAAACCTAGATTGATAAAAGAGGTTTGGAAGTAAGGTTAAAGTCTAGTTAATAAAAGGTCTTAGGTAAAGAGAAGAGGGCACCGGAAACAGTGTTCCAGTGGACAGAGAGTCTGTGCCAGGCATGGTGCTAGCATGTTTCGATCCTCTGGGAAGAGAGGACTCCAGCTTGCCTCTTTTATAATGAGAGATTTAGCTAAAGGGGTCTGTGGGTGAAGTCCCAAGTTGGCTTCTAGCTGGGTTTCAGTTAGGGCTAGAATTTGCTTGGTGAGAGTTGGGAAACCTGAGCAGATCATTAGAATGGGCTGGGACAGCCCAAGTTGGCTCAGATATGGTGGGGGGCTGGGACAGGCCTGGATCTTCTATTGGAATTCAAAGGGGTGCTTTTGACCAGGATTTGTGAATCAAAGGTCCTAGCTTCTTGAATTGATAATGCATCAGCCAGGAAGGGTTGGGAATCAGAAAAGAATAAATCAATCTGAAAGGACTAGTTTCTTAAAGGGGCTACAACCTGCATCAGAAGGAAATCCAAAATGCAGGCGGACAAAAATAGAGGGATTGGAAATTCTATGTAGTGGTTCATAGTCATCTCCCAGAGTTCTTTTGCTGAGTGTAGCTGGTTCAGTTCATTACTGCTCCATTGGAACTGATTTGGTTCATCTCATTGTTGGAGAGGGCCACATCCATCAGAATTGATCATCATACAGTATTGTTGTTGAAGTGTATAATGATCTCTTGGTCCTGCTCATTTCACTCAGCATCAGTTCATGTAAGTCTCTCCAGGCCTTTCTGAAATCATCCTGCTGGTCATTTTTTACAGAACAATAATATTCCATATTATTCATACACCACAATTTATTCAGCCATTCTCCAATTGATGGGCATCCACTCAGTTTCCAGTTTCTGGTCACCACAGAGAGGGCTGCTACAAACATTCTTGCACATACAGGCCCCTTTCCCTTCTTTAAAATCTCTTTGGGATATAAACCCAGTAGTAATGTTGCTGGATCAAAGGGTATGCCCAGTTTGATAACTTTTTGAACATAGTTCCAAATTGCTCTCCAGAATGGCTGGATTCTTTCACAGCTCCACCAACAATGTATCAGTGTCCCAGTTTTCCCACAACCCCTCCAACATTCCATATTATCTTTTCCTGTCATTCTAGCCAATCACTATTTGGATTTTTTTATGAATTGAAATTTACATAATAGTATTACTTTAGTAACTGACATTATTGAAACTTCTGATATACCATCATCTGCCATTACTAAAAGCTAAGCTTATCATATATCTGACACCATTTTGTGAAACAGTCAATATGTTGATGGGGGGAACCCTGAGACTGTCTAAACTGTTCTTTGAAAGGGGCCCCACCTTCAGGGCCGTTAAGTGGTCTCATTCAATTGAAGATTAGTCTGGGACCGCTCTCAACAGTCAACTCCTAAGACAAGTGATCTCTTTTCTATTAGAGATCTAAGCCCGGGGCATTGACAGCATTGAAGAAATCTTATTCAATTGTGAATGAATGAGAGCCCAAGCCTCAGACAGCTAATAAAAGATAACTGAACCCCGAATCTTTGCAGAAGTCTGAAACAGGATTGTGCTTGCCATGGAAGCTCTCTTCTTGGCACAGCTGCCTGCCAGGACACTTGCCCACTGTGAAGATATTGTCTTCTCAGTGTTAACCCTTGTTATTTCCCTGACAGGACCTTTTGCCATAAGAAGTCTTATTTTCCTAGCAAAGCTGGCTTCTCAGTGCCAACAATAAATCTGTTTTGACACAAACAGATTTCAGGTTTCTTTCGCATTGGACCTGTGCTGACCAGAGAGGATTCTCCACCCTAATTCTCAACCACTAGCCTCATCATTTGTACCTCGTCAATATCTTCTAGAACAAATAAATTTAAGTAGAAAACTTTATGAAGTTTTGTACCAGCGGCTTATGTGACCTTGTATTTTAATGCCATGTTTATTTTATTTTTTAAATCTCTCTGGCATTTTCACCAGAGTTAATGGTTTGTACTGCATTTTAGGAAAGTTTTTTTTAGAAAATAATCTTTTGTTTCTTTGTAGGTTTTCTTTTGTTCTCTGCTGTGTATTTTTATTTTTTTTTTCCTCCCACCACCCCTAAGTGGACTACAGTGTGTGAATATATATATTATAGTACAATAATACTCCATTACGATTACACCACAACTTATGTATGTATGTGTGTGTATATCTTTACACATACATGTGTGTGTGTATATATATATATATATATATATATATATATATATATATATATATATGCATATACCCACACATGCACACATACAGATATACACATATACATAGATCTATAACAATATTAATGTGGCTGACATATAATGCAGGTTTCTCTCTTAGATTGAGTCTTTAGATTGTCTTTTTTATTATTATTATTCCTGAATCTAAGGCAGTCTTAAGAGTATGTTAAGATATTTATTAATGACAAAAATTTCAACCTCTTTAATCCATTAGCTCAGTACTATCCCAGTTATTAAATATTATTAAATTGAGAAGTCTCTTTTCCTATAAGCAATTGCTTATATTGAATCTTTTTTCCCCTTAACTTTGACTTTATCTGAGATCAATGATTACTAGCCGTACTTGCTTTTTTAAATAAATTCTACTCCTGATCATTGTTACTGTATGTTATGATTCTTACAAAGTACTAAGTTAGTGGAATTGATAGAGACAATAGTGATCTAATTTAGCATGGTTCAGTATGATTGATCTGACCCTACAAGGAGATGTTAGGGGCCAGAACTTGAAACAAGGTACTAAATGGAATTGAGGAGACAATGGTTAAATCTAGTTTAGCATTGATTTAATCCTACAACAAATAATGGTTTCCTGTTGATTGGAGTATACTCAGTGCACAGCATATAAGCAAGAAGCTCTCAGGGCCAGACACAGAGGCCCACAATCTCACTCTCTTGGAGGCAGAGTCAGATTCATTCCATTTTCCACCTTTGTGCTGGATGTAGGCTTTGGATTCAGAGGGAGCTAGAGGCAGAAGCTGGAAGAGACAAAGGACTAGCTAGTGGCAGGGGCTCTTGGCACCAAGGAGAGAGAGGCCTCTAAGAAAGCTAACTGGGCTATTTTGAGGGAGACAATAAAAGATTTGGACTTTTTATACCTGGCTGCATTTGAGATGATTATTGAACTGAAACTAAGGTTGCTCCCAGAAGCCCCCTGAGAAACATGCTCCCAGAGAACATTATATTTTATAGAAGAACCTTACAACTGTATTTGTGTATTATCTCTTTATTTCCTATTGTTAACTCTACTGTTACCTGCTAGTTTGCCTTGCTTAACCTCTCCTTCTCCAAAGAATCTTCCTTTAACCTCTTTTCCCAAGCTTTTCCTTCCTCTTTATCCCATTCCCAATAATTTATATACTTTATCTCACTCTTGTTAATTTGTACACTCTTCTATACTCTGTCTTATCCTATTCCCTCCCTTCTTATTTCTTTATACATTTTGGAGAGTTTTATACCCTTCTGAATATATGTATTATTCCTTCTTTAATTCATTTCTGATGTGAGTTGGATTTTAGAATTACCAGCCATCTTTGCCCATCTAGTTAATCTATATTAATTCTTGCTCTTGTACTTCATTAGTTTAATATATTACTGTTTTTACCTTTTCCTACATAGTTTTATAGATTCACAACTCTACCCAATTTTTTTTTGTTTAGTTTTAGTATATCTTGCATGATCTTAATTTTTATATTATACTGCTGAATCAACTGGCTTTTTGTTTTTTATCTTTTTTTGGTTAAAATCAACAAAACTAACAGTGAAATTTTGTGTTGTATCAGCCTTCCATTCAATTTTGAGATTGTAAAGATATGGTCTACTATAGATAGTTATTTGTGAAAGGATCTGAGTTATTACTACGAGCCTCATAGTTTTGGGATGACATGGCTCAGTTCAGTCTCTGATTATATGTTTGTTTGTTTTTTTAACCTCCATTGCTTTTGAATGTTTTGTTAAGTAAGAGAAAACTCAAGACTTTAACTTTTGACTTTGTCACTATAGTTATTTTTCTCCCTGTAGCCAATTTTTTTTTTAGTCTCCTGAAAAAAATCATATGGAGATACATCAAATCCACATTAATATTATGTGCAATAATTCTATCTAATTGGAAAGGCTCCCTTTATAGTCTGCTTCAAGTAACATAAAAATGCAACACTTCTAATAAAAATAGTAGAATGAAAATAATATGATCCATGTAATAGTAACAATTATAACAGGTAAATAGACTAATAATACATTTGTATAATAAAGCATTTACTCATCAAAGTGTAAAGGAACATTTGATATCATTTGTCAACAGAAATTGTATCCGCAAGATCTTATTAACCCATGGTTAAATTGTTCTTATTCTTTTTTGACCTATTAATCTTTCTGAATATATACCTGAACATGTTGACAGGATGGATTATCCTTATCCTTAAGTCATATATGTCATCTTTTTTCCTCTAGAAGTTTCTACAATGAGTTTTCAGGTAGGAAAGCTGTCCTCATCTAAACTGGGGTCCTCTTCAGTCTTAATCTAGAGTTTCTTGGTCCTTGTGTAGCTCAGTCTAGATATAATTATTGGAAATTCCTTCTTGTCAGAGTCCTCTCTTATTTCTTAAGATGATTAACTTTTCTGTGGACAATATATTATTTTTGTGAATTGTTTTATGGAACTCCTAGTACTTTCAGTTATTATTTTATATCCTTGAAAAATTGCCTGGTTTCTCAGTAATCTGAAAAGGATTAGATTTTCATCTCTAAAGTGGTTTGTAGATTCCTGGAATTTAAAGTTTTTTTAGTAAAACTATATTATCTGGCTGTAGTGCTTGATTGGACATTGTAACTTTATTTCTGTCAGAATCTTTCTGAGCTGAAGTCATAGTAAGATTTCTTCTACTTCTCTCTGAAAAATGAAATATGTTTGTTATGAGTAACTAAATATTTTTCATCTTTCAAGACTCTAGAGCATATTATCAGTAGGTGGGCAAAGTTAATCTTCATGCTTAAGTGTGATGTAAAAATACCTGTGGTCTGTCTTCTGATCTCATCATCATCATCCAGTTGAAACATCTGGCAATTAACATTGATTTCTTCATTGTCAAACAAAATGGCCTTTTCTCAGTCCTCATTCTTCTAGATCTCACTGGTGCATTTGATGCAGTCAGGCATCTTATCTCTAGATTTTGATGACACTATTTTATCCTTATTCTCCTATGTACCTGACCAGTGGTCAGGATCCTTTGCTGAATGTTCATCCATCTTATAATCATAATTGTTCTTCAAAGTCTGTTCCGGGCCCTCTTTTCTTTTTCTCTATGTTAGTTCTCTCTAATCTCATTAGCTCCAAGGAATTCTATGATTGTTTTTATGGCAATAATTTGTTAGATCTATTTGATTATTACAAACCTCTCCTGATCTCTAATCTCACATCTTTACCTCTTTGTTGGACATCTCAAACTAATTATCTCATAGACATCATAAATTCGGTATGTTCAAAACAGCTAGTTTGTAATGTCCAAAACCTCCTTTCCCCTCCTAACTTCTCTTATTTTCAAGGGTCTTACCATCTTGTCAGTCCTTCAGGCTTACAACCTAGAAATCATCTTCAGTTCCTCATTCTTTCTTACCCATATTCAGTTAGTTGTGGGTCTCTTTGAGAGAGTAAGATATAGTTCTAAATTTTTTATTTTCTGCCAAAGATAAGTAGCTTATTTTTTTTAATAAAATACTTTTAACAACTGTAGAAGCTTTCTGATTTCTCATTATATTTCAATGCAGAGAAATTCCCAATAATACTTATACTTCTTATATATGTTGCACAAGTTGATAGTGCTTTTATTCACAAACAGTAAGCATTAATTTTTGGTGACAGCTGGAGGGATTTGAGGTTAATAAAAATCTGCCATTTAATTAGATATGGATCCACACTTAACACCATATACCAAGATAAGATCAAAATGGGTCCATGATTTAGGCATAAAGAGGGAGATAATAAATAGATTAGAGGAACAGAGGATAATCTACCTCTCAGACTTGTGGAGGAGGAAGGAATTTATGACCAGAGGAGAACTAGAGATCATTATTGATCACAAAATAGAAGATTTTGATTACATCAAACTAAAAAGTTTCTGTACAAATAATACTAATGCAAACAAGATTAGAAGGGAAGTAACAAATTGGGAAAATATTTTTAAAAACAAAGGTTCTGACAAAGGTCTCATTTCCAAAATATATAGAGAACTGACCCTAATTTATAAGAAACTGAACCATTCTCCAATTGATAAATGGTCAAAGGATATGAACAGACAATTCTCAGAGGAAGAAATTGAAACTATATCCACCCACATGAAAGAGTGTTCCAAATCACTACTGATCAGAGAAATGCAAATTAAGACCACTCTGAGATACCACTACACACCTGTCAGATTGGCTAAGATGACAGGAACAAATAATGACAAATGTTGGAGGGGATGTGGGGAAACTGGGACACTAATACATTGCTGGTGGAGTTGTGAAAGAATCCAGCCATTCTGGAGAGCAATCTGGAATTATGCCCAAAAAGTTATCAAACTGTGCATACCCTTTGACCCAGCAGCGCTACTACTGGGATTATATCCCAAAGAAATACTAAAGAGCGGAAAGAGACATATATGTGCCAAAATGTTTGTGGCAGCTCTTTTTGTTGTAGCTAGAAACTGGAGGATGAATGGATGTCCATCAGTTGGAGAATGGTTGGGTAAATTGTGGTATATGAAGGTTATGGAATATTATTGCTCGGTAAGAAATGACCAGCAGGAGGAATACAGAGAGGCTTGGAGAGACTTAAATCAACTGATGCTGAGTGAAATGAGCAGAACCAGAAGATCACTGTACACTTCAACAACAATACTGTATGAGGATGTATTCTGATGGAAGTGGAAATCTTCAACATAAAGAAGATCCAACTCACTTCCAGTTGATCAATGATGGACAGAGGTAGCTGCACCCAGAGAAGAAACACTGGGAGGGGAATGTAAATTGTTAGCACTAATATCTGTCTGCCCAGGTTGCATGTACCTTCGGATTCTAATGTTTATTGTGCAACAAGAAAATGATATTCGCACACATGTATTGTACCTAGACTATATTGTAACACATGTAAAATGTATGGTATTGCCTGTCGTCGGGGGGAGGGAATAGAGGGAGGGGGGGTAAATTGGAAAAATGAATACAAGGGATAATATTATAAAATATATACATATATATATAATAAAAAAAAAAAAAAGAAATTACAAAAAAAAAAAAAAAATCTGCCATTTACTAGCTCCAGTCTCCTTACTTGATCCATATCTGAAGTCATCATGTAGAACTTTCAGGAATATAGCATAACTTGTTATGAACAGCACTGATCACTTCTTGATATCATGTCTGAAAACAGTAACAATCTGATAAATTATTTTAATGTACAACTCAACTTCTGCCATATCAGTAGTAGAATACTTTTTTGAGAACTGGAAGTTGAAGCTTTCAGAATCACTATCTTATTTCTCATCTTACTTTACTTCTCCTTGTCCTTTATCAGAGACATGCTATCCCTACCAATCAACCCCAGACTGAAGAAGGAAGAAAGGGTTGGTTTCATGACACTTAAAGCAGCTGAGTCGCTCAGTGGGTAGAGTGCTGAGCCTGGAGACAGCAAAAACTGAGCTCAGATTGGTCTTCAAATACTTTTCTAGTTGGTTGACCTAGTGAAAATCAGTTGGCCTCTGTTTGCCTGAGTTTCCCCATCTGTAAAATGGGGATAATACTAGAACCTACCTCACAGAATTGTTTGAAGATCAGATGAAATATAAAGTGCTCAGTTCAGATCCTGCCATACAGTGGGTACCATAAAAATGCTTATTCCCTTCCCTTCTTCCATAATGAAATAGTTTACAAACATAGATGGTGTGTTGTCTGGTGGAAATCCTGAACTCTTAATTACTCTAGAATTTGTCTTTGACCATTCAGTGGTTATCAGAGATAGTTTTCATTTCTTTAGTTATTACTTTTATAACTTTGATGCCACTGCCTTTGAGACAGAGTAGCAGCAACAGCATAGTTTCTTTTGAGTAGTACCTTTAAATGAATTCATAATTCACTAATACTGCTAACACTCTCCAGCAAATAAAATCTGATTAGGTGCTAGTCAAGATATGCCAGTGGAGCATCATCAGTCCACACTCGAAGTTTAGTTCTGTATTGGTAATATATGAATTTTTAGATGAAAGTTCACTTCAAAGTGGATTCTCTAGTGAGTTCTAATTAACATATGGAATAGTAAGCACTGTCACTAAGTTTTTGATAAAAACAATAGTTTTTTGATGACCATCACCCTTTTTAGTTATAAAACTGCCATTAAGCTTTGTAGGCTAGCATCCATGTATAGGGGGGAAAAAAAGGTTTATTAGTATCTGGCTAACATAAAAGTCCACATAAAAATCAGTTAAATCATTACAAACTATTTTTTATCTGTCCAAAAATCTCTAAATGATTTCAAAGTTTTCTTAGCATATTGATCTTTTATATGTTGATCTTTTAGGCCCTTTTAGTTTTGGTTTTCTTCAGTTTTATATTCATGAGTAAGATTATTCAGTGCTTTAATAATAGAAGCATAATTATTTATAAATTTATGAAAGTAACTTTCCAGTTTTTGAACATTACTTTTCTGGGGGCAGAGCCAAGATGGCGGAAAGCAGATATGACTCTCTGCAACTTCCTCTAACCTTCTCTCAAACTAACAGCAATTTAAGCCTCTAAATTGGTTTTGAAGTCAAAGAATCCACAAATATTTGGAGTACAACACATTTCTAGAAGAAGTTACCTTGGAAGAATTTCAGAATAGGTGTGTTTCAATTGGGCAGGGGGATAGTCTGCCAAGCCCAGACGGCAGATAGGGAAACTGGGGCAAGAAGCTGGAGCAGAGAGTCAGGGTTGTAGCTTCCGTGCACCTGGGGATCTTTTGTGAGCCTCTTTGGCCACTCTGTTCTGGTTGCAAGCAGGTGGTTTGGCAGATTTGCCTTTTGTAAAAGACAAATTGTAAATCACTTAATCCCAGAAAAATGCTGGACCTATCCTTCATTACCCAGCAATGGAAATCAATTAGAAGAACTGCCCCAAGGGCAAATTAAAGCAGCTGTTGATCCTTTGCATTGAACAGACCTCTAGCCTTAAAAACAATAAATAAAAAAAAGAAAAACAAAAAAGAACTCTCACCATAGACAGCTTTTGTGAAGAGGGAGAACAGACTTCAAATCCTGAGGTTCCTAAAGGCAAAGCAAGTCCAGAAGAAGCCCAAAAGAGAGACATGAGCTAGTCCCCATTTCATAAGGCTTTCTTCAAAGATTGCATAAGGGATCTTAAAAGAGTTAGAAGAAAAATGGGGAAATGAGATCATTGCAAGAAGGACTGGAAAAAATGAAAAAAGAATGCAACGAAAAAAAAAATTTAATTGGCCAATTACAAAAGGAACTACAAAAGGTAACTGAAGAAAATGATATACTAAAAATTAGAATTGAACAAATGGAAGTGAATGACTCAATAAGACTTCAAGAATCAGTCAAACAAAAACAAAAAAAAATGAAGAAATAGAAGAAAATATGAAATATCTCATAGGAAAAACAACTGACCTAGAAAATAGATCTAGGAAAGACAATCTAAGGATTATTTCTCTTCCTGAAAGCCATGATTAAAAAAAGAATCTACACATTATCTTACAGGAAATCATAAAAGAAAACTGTCTTAATAGTTTAGAATCAGAAGGTAAAATAGCCATCAAAAAAAATCCACTGATCACCTTCTGAAAGAGATCCCAAAATTAAGTCCCCAAGGAATATTGTGGCTAAATTTCAGAACTATAGTACCAAGGAAAAGATATTGCAAGCAGCCAGAAAGAAATAATTTAAATACTGAGGAGGCACAATTAGGATTACCCAGGACCTAGCAGCTTCCACCCTAAAGGATCGGGAAAAGCCTGGAATCTGATATTCTGAAAAGCAAAGGAACTGGGATTACAGCCAAGAAGAAGCTATCCAGCTAAAATGAGCATTACCTTTCAGGTAAGAAGATGGACATTCTGCAACAAGAAAATGGTATTTACACACATATATTATATCTAGGTTATATTGTAACATATGTAAAATGTATGGGATTGCCTGTCATCAAGGGGAGGGAGTAGAGGGAGGGAAGGGATAATTTGGAAAAATGAGTACAAGGAATAATATTATAAAAAAAAATTACTCATGCATATATACTGTGAAAAAAATTATAAATAAATAAAACAATGAGATGAAAAAACAAAACAACAAAAAAAAGAGGATGGACATTCAATGATATAAGTGAATTTTACTTAGAAAAGACAAGAACTGAACAAAAAATTTAATCTCCAAACACAGAACTCAAAGAGAAGCAAAAAAAGGCAAAAAGGAAAGAACTCTTGAGAACTATATATCTGTTATGGGTATACTTAGAAAATACGGTTAAAATTTGATTTTATTATGATAATATGAAAAAGAAACAAGGTAGAAAGGGGATCATACTGGAAGAAGAGGAAAAAAGAGGCAAAATAAGGGAAATTACATCTCATGAAGAAACAAAGAAAACCTATTATAATTGAGGGAATCCCCCTAATAAAGGAGGGGGATAAGCATTGGATGAATCTTATTCTTATGAGATTTGGCACTAAGAGAGAATATCAGACATATTTGATATCACAAAGAAACTTGTCTCACCTGATAGGGAAGTAGGAGGGAAAGGGGGGAAAAAATAAGAGGGGAAGAAGGGAAAACAGAAGAATCAGGAGAAAGGTGTAAAAAAGGGGGAGGATTGTTTGAAGGGGCATTATCAAAAGCAAGATACTGAAGAGGAGGGAAGGGGACTAGGAAAGAGAAAAGCATAAGCTAGGGTAAATAAGATGGCAGGAAATACAGAATTTTAACTGTGAATGTGAATGGGATGAATCCCCCATAAAAGAGAAGTAGATAGCAGAGTGGATTAAAAAACAGAATCCTAAAATACGTTGTTTAAAAGAAACACATTTAAAGCATAGTGATACATACAGAGTGAAGGTAAAAGGCTACAGCAGAATATATTATGCTTCAGGTGAGGAAAAAAAAGGAGGGGTAGCAATTTTGATCTCAGATCAAGAAAAAGCAATAAAATTAATTAATTAATTAATTAATTAAAAGAGATAAGGAAGGAAACACTATTTTATTAAAGGGTACCATAGATAATGAAGCAATATCAATACTAAACACATATGCACCAAGTGGTATAGCATGGAAATTCCTAGAGAAGAAGTCAAGAGAGATACAAGAAGAAATATATAGTAAAACTATATTAGTGGGGGATCTCAAGCATGCTCTCTCAGAACTAGATAAATAGAACCACAGAATAAAAAAGAAGTTAAAGAAGCAAATAGAATACTAGAAAAGTTAGGTATGATAGATATTTGGAAAAAATTAAATGGATACAGAAAGGAGTTTACTTTTTTCTCAGCGGTTCATGCAAGTGATACAAAAATTGACTGTGTTAGGGCATAAAAATCTCAAAATCAAATGCAAAAAGGCAGAAATAGTAATGCATTTTTTTCAGATCATGATGCTATAAGAATCACATGCAATATAAGGCCAGGAGAAAATACACCAAAAAGTAATTGGAAACTAATCATGTTCTAAAAAATGAATGGGTGAAACAACAAATCGGAGACACAGTAATTTAATCCAAGAGAATGACAATAATGAGACAGCATACCAAAATTTGTGGGATGCAGCCAAAGCAGTAATAAGGGGAAATTTTATATCTCTAGATGCTTACTTACATATATTAGAGAAAGAGAAGATCAATGAATTGGCCTTGCAACTAAAAAAAGCTAGAAAAAGAACAAATTAAAAACCCCCCAATCAAATACCAAACTAGAAATTCTAAAAATAGAGATTAATAAAATTGAACGTTAAAAAAAACTATTGAATTAATAAATAAAACTGAGTGTTTTATGAAAAAACTAACAAAATAGACAAACCTTTCATTAATTTGATTAGAAAAAGGAAAGAGGAAAACCAAATTGTTGGCCTCAGAAATTAAAAGGGAGAACTTTTCAACAATGAAGAGGAAATTAGAGCAATAATTAGGAGTTACTTTGCCCAACTTCATGCCAATAAATTTGATAAGCTAAGCGAAATGGAGGAATACCTACAAAAATATAGATTGTCCAGATTAACAGAAGAGGAAATAAATAACTTAAATAGTCCCATTTTATAAAAAGAAATAGAATAAGCTATTAATCAACTCCCTAAGAAAAAAATCCCCTGGATGAGATGGATTTACATGTGAATTCTACCAAACCTTTAAAGAATAATTAACTCCAACACTATAGGAACTATTTGAAAAAATAGGGAACAAAGGACTCCTGCCAAAGTTCTTTTATGACACAGACATGGTACTGATATCTAAACCAGGTAGGATGAAAATAGAGAAAGAAATGTATAGATCAATCTCCCTAATGAATATTGATGCAAAAATCTTAAATGAAATATTAGCAGAGATTACAGAAAATCATCTCCAGGATAATGCATCATGACCAAGTAGGATTTATACCAGGAATGCAGGACTGTTTCAATATTAGGAAAATTATTAGCATAATTGACTATATCAATAGCCAAATTAACAAAAAACATAATAATTATCTCAATAGATGCAGAAAAAGCATTTGATAAAATCCAACACTCATTCCTAATAAAAACACTAGAGAGTATAGGAATAAATGGATCTTTCCTTAAAACAATCAATAGCATCTATTTAAAGCCATCAGCAAGCATCATATATAAAGGAGATAAACTGGAATCATTCCAATAAGATCAGGATGAAACAAAGGTGCCCACTATTATCATTGTTATTCAATATTATATTAGAAATGCTAGCTTTGAGAGAAGAAAAAGAGATTAAAGGAATTAGAATAGGTAATGAGGAAACCAAATTATCACTTTTTGCAGGTGATATGATGGTATACTTAGAGAACCCTAGAGAATCAATTAAAAAACTATTAGATATAATCCACAACTTTAGCAAGCAGGATACAAAATAAATCCACATAAATCATCAGCATTTTTATACATTACTAATAAAATCTAACACCAAGAGATACAAAGAGAAATTCTATTTAAAATAATTGGCAATAGTATAAAATAGTTCTGAATCTATCTGCCAAAGGAACATCAGGAACTATATGAGCAAAACTACAAAACACTTTCCACACAAATAAAGTCAGATCTAAACAACTGGAAAAATATCAAGTGCTCTTGGATAGATGGAGCAAATATAATAAAGATGACAATACTACTTAAACTAATCTATTTATTTAGTGCTATACCAATCAAACTCCCAAGAAACTATCTTACTGAAGTAAAAAAAATAACAACAAAATTTACCTGGAAGAACAAAAGATGAAGAATTTTAAGGGAACTAATGAAAAAAAAAAAAAATCAAATGAAGGTGGCCTAACTGTACCAGATCTAAAATTTTGTTATAAAGCTGCGGCACTAAAACCATTTGGTATTGGCTAAGAAACAGACTAGTTGGTGAGTGGATTAGGTTAGGTTCACAGGACAAAATAGTAATTGATTATAGTAATCTAATGTTTGAGAAACTCAAACACCCCAGCTTTTGGGATAAGAACTCACGATTTGATAAAAACTGCTAGGAAAATTGGAAACTAGTATGGCAGAAAGTAGGCATAGACCCACACCTGACACTATATACACAAGATAAGGTTGAAATGGATTCATGATCTAGACATAAAGAATGATATTGTAAACAAATTAGAAGAACATAGGATAGTTTACCTCTCAGATCTGTGGAGGAGGAAGGAATTTGTTACCAAAGAAGAACTAGAGATCATTATTGATCACAAAATAGATAATTTTGATTATGTTAAGTTAAAAAGTTTTTGTCCAAACAAAACTAATGCTGACAAGATTAGAAGAGAAGCAATAAACTGGGAAAACATTTTTACATTCAAAGATTCTGATAAAGGCCTCATTTCTGAAATATATAGAGAATTTACTCAAATTTATAAGAATTCAAGCCATTTTCCAATTGTTAAATGGTCAAAGGATATGAACAGACAATTTTCAGATAAAGAAATTGAAACTATTCCTAGTCATATGAAAAGATTCTCCAAATCACTGTTGATCAGAGAAGTGTAAATTAAGACAACTCTGAGATACCACTACATACCTGTCAGATTGGCTAAGATGTCAGGAAAAAATAATGATGAATGTTGGAGGGGATGTGGGAAAACTGGGACACTGATACATTGTTGGTGGAGTTGTGAAAGAATCCAACCATTCTGGAGAGCAATTTGGAACTATGCTCAAAAAGTTATCAAACTGTGCATACCCTTTGATCCAGCAGTGTCTCTACTGGTGTTCATCCCAAAGAGATCATTAAAAAAGGGGAAAGGATCCACATGTGCCAAAATGTTTGTGGCAGCCCTTTTTGGTAGTGGCAAGAAACTGGAAACTGAATGGATGCCCATCAATTGGAGAATAGCTGAATAAATTATGGCATATGGATGTTATGGAATATTATTCTGTAAGAAACTACCAATAGGATTATTTCAGAGAGGCCTGGAGAGACTTACATGAGCTGTTGCTAAGAGAAGTGAGTAGAACCAGGAGACCATTGTATACAGGACGATCAATTCTGATGGAGGTGGCTCTCTTCAACAATGAGATGATTCAAATCAGTGCCACTTGTACAGTGATGAAAAGAGTCATCTACACCCAGAAAGGACAGTGGAAACTGATTGTGGAGCACAACATAGCATTTTCACACTTTCTGTTGATGTTTGCTTGCATTCTGTTTTCCTTCTCAGGTTTTTTTTTTCCTTTCTTGATCTGATTTTTCTTGTGCAACAAGATAACTCTATAAATATATATACATATATTGGATTTAACATATGTTTAAACATATTTAATGTATTGGACTACCTGTTATCTAGGGGAGGGGATGGGGGGAAGGAGAAAAAACTTGGAACGGAAAGTTTTGCAAGGATCAGTGTTGAAAAATTACCCATTCATATGTTTTGTAAATAAAAAAGCTTTAATATTTAAAAAAAAAAAGAAAGAAAGAAATTTCTCTCGTTGATTTTAGATGTCATTGTGTAAGGAATATTTCTATTTTCCTTCCTTTAAGATAATTTATGACAGAGACTCTGGAAAACTGTTACATGTCAATTAAGTTTCAGATCAACCATCACTGCTTGAAACTGATGTCCTATTTCCTAGCTGTTGTTGGCATTATTCTATTTCTTCTTGTGAAGTAAATCAAATATTTGCTTACTAGACCAGTTTCTGAACTCTTTTGGTCTTCTTGTAGTGATGAAGGAACATATTAATGAACATATTAGAGTTTATATTGCCTAATGAATAGTATTGGGTTCAAAGTACACTCTTTATGGACCCACATGTACAAAAATATTTATAGCAGTGTTTTTTTGTGATGACAAAGAATTGGAAATTGAGGGGATGCCCATCAATTGGGAAATAACTGAGCAAGTGGTGGTATGTGAAGGTATTGCAATATTGTTGTGCTATAAGAAATGATGAGCAGAATATTTTCAGTAAAACCTGGAAAGACTTACATGAATTGATGCAAGGTGAAGTGAGCAGAACCAGAAGAACATTGTACATAGCAACAGCACCATTATATGATTATCAACTATAAATAACTTAGCTCTTCTCAGCAATATAATGATCCAAGGCAGTTCTGAAGGACTTAATGATGAAAAGTGCTATCCATCCCCAGGAAAAGAACTAGATGGAATCTGAATACATATTGAAGCGCACACTGTTTTTCACTTTCTGGGGCTTTTTTTTTTTTCTTTTTGTTCCCCCCCCTTTTTTTGTATACCACACGACAAATATGAAAATGTTTTACACGATTGCAATATATAACCTACATCAAATTGCTTATTGTAGATAAGGGAGAGAGAAAATTGGAACTCAAAAAACTTTTAAATGAATGTTAAAATTTTATTTATATGTGATTGGGGGAAAAAAGACCAAAATAATCTCTTTGTGAAGCTGTTCTGTCATTGCACAAAATCTTTTGCAGTGTCCTTGGAATTGTCTTTAGAGCCTATGGTAAATTGTTTTGAGTAGTCTAAATGGTGGGAGAAAGTTATTTTTTAAGAGTATTTTGACCTGGGAAAAATTATTTTATCCTAAGTTTCTCTGGTAAAATACTTAATTCTCTCTTTTTTTTTTTATTTGTAACTTTTTATTTTCAAAATATATGCAAAGATAATTTTCAAAATTCACCCTTGCAAAACTTTGTGTTTCAAATTTTTCTCCTTTCCCTCATTCCCTCCCCTAGACAGCAAGTAATCCAATATATACTAAACATATATGATTCTTGTACACATATTTCCACATTTATCAAACTGCACAAGAAAAGTTAGATCAAAGAAGAAAAAAAATGAGAAAGAAAACAAAAAAAGCAAGCAACAACAAAAAGTTGAAAAACTATGTTGTTATCCACATTTAGTCCCCATAGTATTCTTTCTGGATGAAGATGGCTCTCTATATTACAAGTTTATTGGAATTGACCTGAATCACTTCAGTGTTAAAAAGAGCCAATCCATCAGAATTGTTCATTACATAATCTTATTGTTGCTGTGTACCATGTACTCTTGGTTCTACTCACTTTACTTGGCATCAGTTCATATAAGCCTCTCTAGGCCTTTTTGCAATTATCTTGCTGATTGTTTCTTATAGTATAGTATAATATTCCATAACATTCATTTACCATAACGTATTCAGTCATTCCTTAATTATTGGGCATACACTCAGTTTCTAGTTTCTTGCCACTACAAAAAGGGCTGCTACAAAGATTTTTGTACAATGGGTCCTTTTTCCCTTTTGGGCATAGATCCAAATTGTTATCTAGAATGGTTGGATCAATTCGTAACTACCAATAATGTAAAATACTTAATTCTCAAATGTGTGGTGAATTGAGCCAAATTTATAAAAATATGTGTTGTTCTCCATTTGATAAATGGTCAAAGACAATGAACAAATAGCTTTTTTGAATAAGCAATCAAATCTATTTAATAGTCATGTGAAAAAAAGCTCCAAATCACTATTGATTAGAGAAATTCAAAGTAAAAACAACTCTGAGTCACCACTACTTATATCAATCAGATAGACTAATATGATAGAAAAGGAAAATGACAAAAGCTGGATGGGATATGGAAAAATAGGGACATTAATGGATTGTTGGTGGACTTGTGAACTCCTTCAGCTCTTTTGAGAAACATTTTGGAACTATGCCCAAAGGGATATAAATCTGCACATACGTTGTGAACCAGTAATACCACTACAGGTATTACTTGGTCTATATCCCAAGGAAATCAAAGAAAAGGGAAAAGGGACTATTTTCACAGTAATGTTTATAATAGTTCTTTTTATAGTGGCAAAAATTTGAAAATTGAGGGGTTGCCCATCAATTGGAGAATGATTACACAAGTTATGATATGTGATTGTGATAGAAGACTATTATGCTATAAGTAATGATGATAAAAACTGGATCAACTGTCCTTTGGTCCAGCAGTGTCTCTACTGAGTCTGTATATCAAAGAGATCATAAAAAAGGGAAAAAGATTCATTGTGCAAAAATGTTTGTGGCAGCCCTTTTTGTAGTAGCAAGGAACTGGAAACTGAGTGGGTGCTCATCAGTTGGGGAATGGCTAAATCAGTTATGGTATACAAATGTTTTGGAAAATTATTCTTCTAAAAAAATTGATTGCAAGCTGATTTCAGAAAAGCATGAAACGATTTATGTGAACTGATGCAAAATGAAGTGAGCAGAACTAAGAACATTGTACACAGCAATAGCAAAATTATGTAATGATTAAGTACGATGAACTTTTTTTCAACAATGAGGTGATTCAAGACAATTCCAATAGATGTATGATGGGAAGATTTATCTGCATTCAGAGAGAGAACTATGGAGACTGAATGTGGATCAAAACATAGTATTTTTACCTTTTTATTGTTGTTTGTTTTTTCTCGTGTTTTTTTCCTCTTTTGATGTAATTTTTTTTTTTTTGCAGTATGACAAATATGGAAATATGCTTAGAAGAATTGCACATGTTTAACCTATAACCTATATTGGATTGCTTGCTGTTCAGGGGAAGGGGAAGGGAGAAAGAGAAAAATTTGGAACATAAGGTTTTACATTTGAAAACTGTCTTTGCATATATTTGGAAAAATAAAATGATTTTTTTTTTTTAAAAAAAAGAAAGAAATGATAAACAGAATAGCTTCAGAAAAACCAAGGAAGTCTTTGACGAACTGATATAAATGGAAGTTAACAGAACCAGGAAAACATTGTACATAATAACAGTAATATTATAATGATTAAACAAAACAAAACAAAACAAAAAAACAGTGAAAAGCTTAGCTATTCCAATGAAGACAGTAGTTTAAGATAGTTCCAAAGAACTGTTGATGAAAAATGCTATCCATCTACAGAGAAAGAACTGATGAACTCTGATTGCCAGCTGAAGCATACTTTTTTTTTACTTTTTTGGTATATGTATTTTCTTTTACAGTATAGCTGATAGGGCAATATGTTTTGCAAGATTTCATATGTAAAATCAATATCATCCTACTTGCCTTCTCAAGAAGTAAAGGAAGATTGGGAGGAAGAGAATTTAGAACAGAATTTTTTTGTTAATTTTTTAAAAATGTAATTGAGAAATATTTAATGAAATATATGTGTTTGTGTATATCTGCATCTGTTATGTATGTGTCTATCTACAGTATGTTTTTTAATTCTAGAAATGGCCAAAAGTTATCTAGAACTAAATCTGAAAAAGAAAGTTGGTAACTTAGATAAACTATTCCATATTGGTATAAGTAACTCTAAAAGTTAGATGGCTGCTTTTCTTGTGTGGTTTATGAATTCTGGTTGGACTTAATTATAAAAGATTATTGTAAGCAATGTAATATAAATATTCCATGTATAGTTGTACAACAATTTATATGTATGACACTCTCAAGGTATCTCTTAAAAACTTAAGAATTGATTGTATGATATAGAAGACACTGGCACAGGACCACCCAGCATGGTGTGCCTTCATCAAAGAAGATGCTATGTTCTATGAGCAAAGTAGAATTGAATTAATCCAAAGGAAACGCAAAATACCCAAAATTAGAGAAGCTATCCCAAATGTTCATATGGACTATTTGTGTCCAACTAGTGGCAGAGCATTCCGAGTTCATTTTGGTTCCATCAGCCACTGTCAGACACATTGTAACTCAATTCTAACATTATCAAATCTAACATAGTGATATCATTTTGATCTTCAAAAAAGGACAACGAGTCCACTATATCTGATATCTTCTCATCTATTGCTTGGTTGACTCTTGGTACAATCTTAATTTTCTGCAGAGATTCTGATTTTACCTTGAATCAAAAAAACAGGAGTAAGATTTTATTTGGTATCAGTTTAGAAGAGACTTAATAGATTCTCAAATGTTTTAAATAGATATCCTTGTTTTTCACTACTAGAAATGGCATTTAAAATTTTATTATCCTTATTATGTTGCTTTTTAATCAGATGAAGATGAGGATGGTGATCGCATTACTGTGAGAAGTGATGAAGAAATGAAGGCCATGCTGTCATATGTAGGTATATTATGCAGAAATAATATTTTTAAAATGTTAATGTAATTGAGAACATTGTTCTTCTGGCCTGCTAAGATATTAAATCTAGAGAAAGTATGACATTTGCTACATTTCCCTATGTAATATGTAAGGTTTACATTTATACATGAAAGTTAAGGGCATGCTTAACACTTTTCAAAAGAGTTGTACACTTACTGATCATATCATGAACATTAAGAATAATGCATCCTAATGACTTTTGCATTAGGTATAGTGCAGACTAAATGGACTATCAATTTCCTGTATTTTTTATGCAGTACTTAAAGTAACGGCTCATTAAAAATGAACCCCTGGGCTCTAAAAAATTTTTCAAAATCTACTTTCAACTGGGGATCTCTTTTACCCTTTCAGCAGACTAGAGTCATATTGTAGCTGCAGGCTTAATATAGATACATGATTTTAAAATGTACTATCTGTTATTTTTATGCCTCACATGCCAGAGAAAGAGAGAATCCAAGGTTACTTATTGAATAAATAGGACTGACTATATCTAGAAATGACTTATCCTTTTTGTTTTGAATATCACTGAAAATTTGCATTACCATTTGTACTTGACTAAAGTGGATAAATAAGATGGATGAGTATATTATTAAAGATCTAGCACTAAAATAGAAAAATTTAAGTTTTCTTGAAACAATGTCTGAGCCTTGATTTGAGATAACCATTAAAATTTGCATAGTGTGATTAACAGGAAGTGGGCAGAAATGAAAATTATAAGACTTAATTATAATTATGCTTCAGTCTTATCTTAGGCAATTCCTTAACTTTTGTGTCTCAGTTTCCTCATTTGCC
The DNA here is from genome assembly GCF_048593235.1 of Sminthopsis crassicaudata. Lineage (NCBI taxonomy): Eukaryota > Metazoa > Chordata > Mammalia > Dasyuromorphia > Dasyuridae > Sminthopsis > Sminthopsis crassicaudata. The sequence goes on along the minus strand of NC_133618.1, from coordinate 538,024,935 downwards.
AGTTGAGGGTAATGATTTTATATAACCAAGCTCATGGGATTGTTTTAAGAATAAGATGAATCATAGAATTTTAGAAATTGAAGGGACTTCAGATATCATCTTACCAAATTCCTCCTTTTACATATAAATAAACAAATGGTCAAATAGTTAACAGAGTTTAAATATTTAGTAGAGGAGATGAAATTAGAACTTAAGTATTCTGAGTCCTAGTCTTTGTTCTTTCAGTGACATCAATACATATGTAAAAACTTAAAAGCATGGAGAAATGGTAATTCTGTTGACTGTATTTTCACTGAAACCTCTCTCATTAGGCAGTAGTAAAGTGGTATTATTGTGGTATCAACTAAAAACACCACATTGCTTTGTTTTATTTAATACAAGCTATAAAAAACTAGAAAAGATTTCTTTGAAATGTTTCTTTTAGAGTAGGGAAAATGAGACCAAGAGAGATGACGTGATTAACAGAGCATTAGAAAAGTCAATTTTCTATTGACTTCCCATTAGCTTCCATGGGAGTCTTTGTGTATTGAGAATTCAATACTGGGTTCTTCAGTTTCTTGAAAGATAGAGAGCAGGACAAAGGTTCTAGCTCTGACTTTAATATACTGTTAGCTATTCTGAAATTTTAACAGCTTTTTAAAAGAATAAAGTACAAAGCAACACATAAAGTTATGGTTTTCTCATACTCTGTTATTTATATCAGTATTTATTATTTCTCTGGCAGGACCATACAATTAGACCTGTTTTCATAATGTAAAACCAAAATGATTTGCTTACTTAATGGACATTGATTTATGTGGTCATACTGATTATTTGTCAACATTAGTATATACTTATAAACTATCTGTATTTGTCTAATGACCAGGTTGAAATTTCCCTGTTATATCTGTTTTGTTATCTCCATTAATCATTCTTTAGCTTCTTGACTTTAGATTCTAATTATTTTCTTATTCTAGAATAACATTAGATACATGTAGTCATTTTTATTCCTAAGGGTACCTGAACTCTAATGGAACTGCTCTTTACCTTTCATAAAGCCAATTCTCCATTTTAGGGCAAGGAAAGAGAATTATTTTTTCCTTTTGTGATTTTTTTTTTTGTTTTTTATTTTTAAAAAACATGCATAAATAATTTTTAACATTCACCCTTGCAAAACCTTGTGTTCCAAATGTTTTCTCCCTGCCTTCCCTCCACCTCCATCTTTAGACAGCAAGTAATACAATATATGTTAAACATATATTGCAATGTATTGCATAGTGCAATTCTTCTATACATAACTTTCACAATTATCATGCTGCATGAGAAAAATCAGATCAAAAAGGAAAAAATGAGAAAACAAAAAGCAAGCAAACACCAGCAAAAAAAAAAAAAAGAAGAAGAAGAAGTGAAAATACTATGTTGTGATCCACACTCAGTCCCCACAGTCCTCTCTCTGGCTGTAGATGACTTTCTCCATCACAAGCCTATTAGAATTGGCCTGAATCACCTCACTGTTGAAAAGAGCCACCATGTCCATCAGAATTGATCATTGCATCCTTTTATGATTCTTAATGAGAGTAGTAAAGCATAGTTTAATTCTTTTTTTTCTCTTTGCTCATATAGACTTTAATTTGAAGAAAAGTTTTCAATATTTGAACAAAAGTAAGAAAACAAAAGACATTTCCTTTCTTAGAGTCTATAATCAACTTTTCATTTGGTTTTACCCTGCCTTTGTTCAGGAGGTTGGATTTCCATTGAAAGATTCCAGTGATAATGTTTTTGAGTTCTAAATAGTGATAGATTAGAAGAAATAGTGGCCTTGGCCATATGATAACTACACAATAACTGACACTGAAATTTGTTTTTTATGTATGTACCCTGATGTGCTTTCATGACAAGAATTGGAATCATAAAATAAAGGATACTTTTTTCAGTTCTTTTCAGATCTGGTTTTTTCATATAGCATATTTTCTTAATAAATGTATAGCCACTCTTTTAAAAAAACCCTCATAAAACTCCTTAGTTATTTTTAAGTCTTTTGGCTTTTATAACTATTCTTAAGAAAGGTTAGTGAAAGAATCATAATAATAATCACTTAGATTTAATAGTGCTTATAAGGATTAAAAGTTCTTTCCACACAGGAAACCTGGGAAATATTCAGTACAAGTGTTGTTATCCAACACTGTCTCCAAATTGGAAATTAAAGGAATTGCCCAGATAACAACCAGTGTTAGAACTGAAACAAGAACTCCAGTCTTCTATCTCTAAGAAAGTATTCTTTCTACTCTATCGCATTATAAATTGGAGATTTCTTTCATTGGTCAAGCCACAGTTGAAATTAGTGATGTGATGATATAGTAGAAAGTGCATAGGATATGGACTTCAAGGAACCCATTTCTCCTAGTGAGGTTGTAGACCTCTAGTTATCCTCTTTGTGCTTCCATTTTCATTATTGATGACAATGGGGCAGCTAGGTGGCGCAGTGGATAGAGCACCAGCCTGAATTCAGGAGGACCCGGGTTCAAATTTGGTCTCAGACACTTAACACTTCCTAGCTGTGTAACCCTGGGCAAGTCACTTAACCTCAGCCTCAGAAAGAAAGAAAAAATACATTATTGATGACATTATTACTGGTATGACACAAATCAGAAGTTTGTTGTAAGGGAGGACTTTATCAACTGAAAGTTGCTACATAGGTATGAGTTGCTATTACTAACTCAAGAGGCCAGAAATTGGTTTAGCCAGGGTTTCACAGTAAAGGAGAAAATGTTTTACATTTTTCTGGAATGAATTGAAACCTGGAATACTTGCTTAAATGAAACCATTTTCTGGCTGTAGGCCAACACAAACATACATTTTTATCAGTAATGTAAACAGATTTTTGTATTGGAACTGAAAATGTTGCCTTTTTAATTGAAAACTTATCAATTATTTAAATTGCTAGCAGCCTTGGGCTGTTAATTTTATGCATGCTATAATAATGGTGTACAGTGCTATTTGATCTATGTGACACACAGAATATTATATTGTCTGAGGGTTTTGTTGTGAAAATGGGTTGTTGTACAATGTTAAATAATAACTAACATATTAAACCAAAGTCTGTTATCACACATTAGTTTCATTTTATGTAAGTTATTTAGAATTTGTTTTGTTTTCTTCATTAGATATATTTTTAAGAGATAATGAGAAGAAAACAAAGCTATAATAAATTGTTTTTTAAGAAAATGTAAAGTAATTTTGTCTCCAAGGAGATATTTAATGTATTGAAAGAATTCAACAGCCAAGTGTTATTACAGCACTATTGTGATAGCTATGTGTGTTTTGTTATGAGTTTGTGTTAATCAACAATCTGTTTTTATAGCGTAGTTTCTTGTAAGTTACTGTTAGAATATTCCACTACTGGGATCATGGCTTTCCCTCTGACACTATTGCATCTTTTTAATTTCTCCATAAAGTATTTTTTAATTAGAATTTGAAATGTTTTATTAGAAAAAAAATTATGTAGAACCTAAATATTCTGAAAACTAAATACCTGATCATTGCTAATTATTTACGGAGCACAGTTAATTATTTCTTTAATGCAGTTTTTAATTTGTTTTGTTTTGTCTGGAAATCTTTAATACAGCTTTTCTGCTTTCATCATTTTTAGTTTTTAACATTTGGACAACAATGACTTTATTTTCATACCTACATATGGCTCCTTTGGTTGGTTTATCATAAACATTGTCCATCTGATTCTTTGTGACCCTATTTGGGGTTTTCTTTGCAAAGGTAATGGAATGTTTTGCCATTTTCTTCTCAGGCTCATTTTACAGATAAGAAATTGGGGCAAACAAGATTAAGTGATTTGCCCAGGGTCATGTAGCTAATGTCAGAGGTTAGATTTGAACTCAAGAAGGTGAATCTTTCCTAATTTTAGGCCACAATAGCCATTACACCTCCTAGCTGCCCCAGATTAAAAAATAGAAATATAGAATTAGAATATTAAAGCTTGGAAAACATCTTCAAGATCATTAAGAACACATTTCAAATAGCTTAACAAGTCAGTGGAAAACTAGTTCTTTGTCTCTAGTTCAGGGTTCTTTATGCTATTCCTCTATAAAACATAACAGCAGAGAATTTGATAGTTCATTGACTTACCATATTAAGTTATTTCCTTTATTCAGTGTTAAATAACCTTCTGTCAGCTTTTCCTTTTTCTATCCTATTCTCTTCGTATGGGAAAAAACTTGTGAAAACAGTTTACAACTGAATTCCGCCTTGCCACTCTATAAACTTTTACAATATTACCAGGTGCTTTACTTAGACTAAATACCTAAAATAAACTGAGTCTTCAGTGATTGGTTAGTTCTATTTTTAATAATAAAATTATGATAATAATAAAGATGTTACCTTGGCATAAATCCTTAAGGGTTATATATAATTTCCCGGAACACTTCTATAAGTTCACAGTAGTGCATCTGAAGTAAGGAAATTCAGAATTGTGAGCATCGCAGTCATGGTTTAAGCCCAAGAATCCATAAATTAAACCCTGCTACATTTTCCATTGAGTTTTATTGACTCAGCCCAAACCCAAATCTGTTGATCTTCCACTCCACCCCATTACCACTGGACAATATATTTCACCGTGGGTAGTTTGTTTTAAAGAAAGGAAGATGCCAATTCTGTATAATTTATTCTGATAACATTAATCTTATAACAATGACCCTTCTTTATGCTTCTCTGACAATAACAGATTGTTATAAGTAGCAGAAAAGTGAAAATAGAGCAAATTAATTAACTCTCTTGAAACTTGGCTTCCTTTTGTCAGCAACAATAACATGACTGCATTTATAAACAAGATTAGCTAAAAGCCTAAAATACCATTTTACATTTTACAATATATTTTATATGTTGGTCATTTGAGAGAAGGAATAATCTGCTGCAAGACACTGAACAAAGATACTGGTCATTATGGATACTCCTCATCTTAGGCAAGAAAAAAAGTCTTTTTTCATGAAAAAAAAAATCTTTCTTCATCTTAACTTGGAATCTGTATAAATATAAAGAATTATTATTTTGCCAGGAATCACCTCCAAAGACATTAAATGCAGGACTTGCTATATTTGTAAGCTACAGGGGAACTCAAGAAGATGCTAAGTGTTCATTGGCAGTTTATATAGGGAATCCCAGACTGCTGTTCAGGGCAAGTTTCACAGCAGATAATAAAGATATGTACTACATATTACTGAAAAAAATGATTGTAAATTATGGAAAGTGCAGTAAAAGGGCTAGTACTTAGTAAATTAGTATCATAGGAAAAATTAATGGATACAGAAAAAAAAAACCTGGCTGATATTTTTCCCACTTATGCATAAAAACATTTGTTTTTAAATGGTTGCTAAAAAATAAATTAAAAAAAAATGGTTGCTAAGCAGTATCTTCATCAAGACAATATTTGAACTGGTCAAATAAAGCAATCTATTTACAGTGGAATGCTTCATTTGGCCAACTGTCTACATGGCTGGATATTCTTTTTCTTTTTTTCCCCCTCACTTATTTAAACATCAGCTTCCCTGAAGCTACTATTTTAAATAACACAAGTTGTTTTTTCTCTGATTTAAGAAGTAAAGCAAACTTTCTATATTCTAAAAGCTAGGTGAAAGTGTAGATTGCCTCAAGCCAAATATCATGATTCTTTAGTCTTTGGCTGAGTGAATCCTATGAATTTTGAGTTTATCAGCAGATATGACAAGTTAAAACTCTTTCTTGTCAATATGTATTAATTTAAAGTTATCCAGTTTTGATTCCACTTGCTGTTGTGTTATCTAATCCTGCTAATTATAGTTTTGGCAGTTAAAACTAATAATGTCATCATTAAACTTTGCTAACTTTTTATATTTTTTGCTTACAAATCATAAATATATTTATGTGATAAATGTGCAAACAGATTCCCAAAGCTATTCTTTGTTGACCTTTTCTTTTTTGATCTGCTGGGGCAGTTGTGTGCTTCACAGTAATATAATTCAGCAAAGAATCCTGTTACTGAAAGATATAAGAGATAATTGAAGGGCTATATAACAGATGACACAATAAAGTAGTATTGTAATTGAGTTTGTAGACATCTTTCAGTGTTATAATTGTTGGCTTCTCCAAAAGGAAATCTAATAAATTAACTATGGACTACAAATAGTTGGTTAGTTTATTGATTATTGCTGCAATTACTGACTGAACTACATATAATGGGGTAGGCTTGCAGTATTAGCAAAGAAGGAATTTTAAAATTTTATCCTTGGTGGAGAGGAAGTGAGTAAATAAATTTCTTTTTTCTTTATAACTTGAAATATTGTACCAATTGTGTTGTCTGTTAGGTTAGATGAAAGACAAATTTAAGCTGACTTATTGAGGAAGTCAATAAATGTTGGGGAAATTAATAAAATAAATTTTTCTTGTGTCAATATATTGGAAATGTAGAACTAATAATAATATTTTTTATAATTCTTTATTGGCTTTACAAAACTCCTTTCTTCCAGAAAGTAAACAATACACTTTCTATTATAATTAGCTTCTTATGTGTGTGTATATTGTTGTGTTAATAAGGTTGCTTGAAAAATATGCCATTTCTACTGGACAAATCAGTTAAATTTTTTACTATCCATGAAGCAAATTAGCCATTTTAGTATCATAGGCCTTTGGGTAGGGCATATTGCCCTTGTGATAGTGTTTTTGCGACACTTCTAATTTCTTTTTATTCTTCTAGTTTCTCATAGTATTTCTGATTTATCTTCAGAGACCAGAAAGGGAGGGGAAACAAAAACAAAAAGAATGTTTTTTGCCCAAAATGTGATGTACAGTTGTATGGTCAATTCATAGAGCTCCTCTATTGGATTGCAGTGGGCTGCTAGGCCTAAAATGAAACAGCAAGAAGTAAGCAGGTGCAGTTGCTTTAGGGAAACTATGCTATTCTTTTGTTCATCCCTAAAGTTCTCTCTGAAACAAGTGCCCTTTAAAAAAAAAAAAAAAAAACCCACCAATGTGGTGGGGATGTTATATAATTACAGATTATACAATACTGCAGTTTTTAAATATTTGAAATTGAGAATCACAGATTACAATTATGAAGTATCTCTGAATTCCCCTAAGCCGACTTGAAATCCAACAATAATTACTTTTTCTACATCTTCAATAACGTGGTCATTTAGCCTTCATTTAAAAACCTCAAGTGGAGAGGAGCCCCTTACCACCCAAAGAAGCTCATTCTACTGTTAGATGATTCTGATTGTTAGACAAAAAATTTATATGGAACCTATTTTTCTTTTTTAAGGGTCAGGTTCAATGTTAGAAAAAGTTGCCCAACAATTGAAGCTAATGTTCTTTGATTTACTTGCACAGAATAGAAAACCATAATCAGGTTGTGTTTTGTGTGTATGTTTGCAGAAACAGTAAAGAAGCCACATTTTTATAATTTTATTTTTGTTTTTTATTTTTATTCCACACATTCTTTTGAATGTGTGGGAGATGTGGTTTGGGTCCAGTTACAAAATATAAGTATTTAATAGAATAAAACCATAAAATGAATTAATAGCTTAAATCATTCCTCAGAAGACTTGTGATTATAAATTAATCTATCTGTGCTCCAGGAGTAGGTAGAATTAAAAATTTTCCCATGTACCACCCTTTAATTTTTCTTAATATTTCCTAAAAATTTTTATTTTCTTCCCTCTACTAAAAATATCTCCTTAGTACCTTATAAAATATAAAAATCAACTGGGTGGCATTCTGGAATATAAATCGCATTATATCATTCATACCAAGACTTCTCCCAGACTATAATATGTTTACTCTGGTGTTGCTACAACTTTTGCTATCAGAAAATTATGCTGCAATTTATCTTTTTAAAAGGACCTCTTGTTCACTAATATTAAGAATGAAATTTTATTGAATTGATTATCTAGCATACACTCATTTTCATCAGGAATCTTCTGAAAAATCTTTTACCTAAAATTAGAATTCTTTTCCAGTTCAAAAGCTAACAAAAATTCTAAATAAGAAATATAGTCATGAAGTTATAGAGCCACGGTCATAGAAATCTAGAGTTAAAAGGAATCATATAGAACAACAGTTCTTAATGGAGTATTTTATTTTTCCCCATTTACATGTAAAAACAATTTTAAACAGTTGTTTTTAAAACTTTGAGTTCCACATTCTTTGCCTTTCTCCCTTCCCACCCTATCTCATTTAGAATGTATACAATTCAATATAGATTACACATGTGTGTAGTTAGTCTTCCACATTTTCATAGTAGTTATGTTGTGAAGGAGAACGTAGACCAAAAATATCTTCAAGAAAAATAAAGTTTATATGTGGATGCCCATCAATTGGTGAATGGCTGAATAAATTGTGGTATATGAATAGTATGGAATATTATTGTTCTGTTAGAAATGACCAACAGGATGATTTCAGAAAGGCCTGGAGAGACTTACATGAACTGATGCTGAGTGAAATGAGCAGAACCAGGAGATCATTATATACTTCAACAACAATACTGTATAAGGATGTATTCTGATGGACGAGACCCTCTCCAATAATGAGATGAACCAAATCAGTTCCAATAGAGCAGTAATGAGCTGAACCAGCTATACCCAGTGAAAGAACTCTGGGAGGTGACTATGAACCACTACATAGAATTTCCATTCTCTTTTATTTTGTCCGCCTGCATTTTGGATTTCCTTCACAGGCTAATTGTACACTATTTCAATGTCCGTTTCTTTTTGTTCAGCAAAAAAAAAGTGTTTTGGCAATTGTCAACATTGTAAAATTAACCATGCAAATATCTGGTAAATAAAAACTATTATTATTTTAAAAAAATAAAAAAATAAACAAAATGTAGTTAGTAATAATAATAAAAAAAATCTTTAAAAAAAGAAAAATTAAGTTTTTTTTTTTTGTTTTTTTTTTTTTAAAGTATGCTTCATTCAGACACCATCAGTTCATTCTCTGGATATAGATAGCATTTTTCTTTTTCTTTTTGAAAAATTTTCAATGGTAATTATAAAACACTTTCCACATACATAAAGTCAGATCTAATCAATTGGAAGAATATCAAGTGTTCATGTGTAGGATGAACTAATATAATAAAAATGACAATTCTACCTAAATTTATCTACTTATTCGGTGCCATACAGACTCCCAAGAAATTATTTTACAGAGTTAGAAAAATAATAACAAAGTTCATCTAAATTTTCCAAATACATGTAAAGATAGTTTTTAATATTCATTTTTGTAAAACTTTTGTGTTCCAAATTTTTCTTTCTTCCCATACCTCACCATCCCCAAGATAGATAAGTTAAATATGTGCAAATCTTTTAAATGTATTTCTATACTTGTCATGTTCTGTAAGAAAAAAAATTAGATTTTGATCTAATTGCCTTTTGAGGCAAACAAAAACAAAAACCATGAGAAAGAAACAAACCACAACAAATGTGAAAATACCATGCTTTGATCTTATATTCAGCCTCTGTAGTTTTGTCTGTGGATGTGGAGGCATTTCCCATCCCAAATCTATTGGAATTACCTTGATTCACTGCATTATTGAGAAGCATCAAGTCTATCACAGTTAATCATCATATAATCTCGTTGTTACTTTGTGCAGTGTTCTCTTAGTTCTATTTACTTCACTCAGCATCAGTTCATGTAAGTCTTTCCAGGCTTTTCTGAAATCAACCTACTCATTATTTCTTATAGAACAGTAATCCATTACCTTCACATACCATAACTTATTCGGATATTCCCTAATTGACAGGCATCTACTCAATTGCCACAAAAAGAGTTTCTATAAACATTTTTGCACATGTGGATCCTTTCTCCTCTTTTATGATTTTCTTGGGATCTGTAGATCCAGTAGTGACACTGTTGGATCAAAGGATATGTACAGTTTGATAGCCCTTTCACCAAAGTTTTATATTTCTCTCCAGAATGGTTGGATCACAACTCCACCAACAATGTATCAGTGTCCCAATTTTCTCACATCCCCTCCAACATTTATCATTGTCTTGTCCTATCATCTTAGCCAATCTGAGAAGTGTGAAGTAGTATCTCAGAGATGATTTAATTTGTATTTCTCTAAAAAGTTGTGGTCTAGAACATTTTTTCAAATGATTAGAAATTACTTTAATTTCTTCATTTGAAAATTGTCAGTTCATACATTTTAACAATTTAGAAATTAGGGAATGAGTGGTATTCTTATAAATTTGACTCTGTGTTCTCTATATTTTAGAAATGAGGCCTCTATCAGAAACACAGGCTATAATTTTTTTTCCCCTTCAGCTTTCTGCTTCCTTTTAATTGTGATTGCATTAGTTTTGTTTGGGCAAAATCCTTTTAAATTACTATAATCAAAATTTGGGTGTTATTTTTCATCATAACTCCTTTAGAGTTATCTTGGTAAATTTTATTGCTGAGAATAGTTATGTCATTCATAATTGATCATTTTATGATATTGCTGTTACCTTGTACACAGGACCTTTCCCTTTTCATCAGCTTATGCAAGTATTTCTGCATTTTTTTGAGGGTATCCTGTTTAGCATTTCTTATAGCACAAGCATATTCCATCAAAATTACATATCACAATTTATTAGCCATTCCCTAATTGGTACACATCCCTTCAATTTCCAATTTTTTGCCCCCAGAATAGAGCTACTTATATTTTAAATATAGATCATTTCCCTTTTTGTTTTTGTTTTAAATATAGATCCTTTTCCTTTTTGTTTTATTTGCATTTCTCCAGTAGCTATAGATAGCTACCTCATCTGAAAACAGCTCTTATCTTTTAATCATTTATCATTTGGGCAATGGCTTAGATTTTTAAAAATTTAATTCAGTTCATTATATATTTGAGAAATGAGGTCTTTATGAGATAAATTTGTTTTAGATTTTATTTCACAATTCCACTAACTATATTCTTCCCTCTTCCCCCACACCCTGGTTTATTCTAGTCTCTCTCTTTTTGAAAAGTGTTTTGCTTTTGACTGTCCCCACAGATCTGCCCTCCCTTCTATCACCTCCCCCACCTCCTTTTCCCCCTTCCTTTCCTGTTATCCTCTAGGGTAAGAGAGATTTCTGTATCCAGTTGAGTATGTGTGTTATTTCCTCTTTGAAGTAATTATGAGGAAAGTAACATTTATTTACACCCCTTAAGCTCCTCCTTTTCCTCTCCATTGAAAAAGCTTTTTCTTGCCTCTTTTATGTGTGACAATTCTCTATTTCCCTTTCTCCCAGTACATTCCTCTCTCACTCCTTAATTTTATTATTTTAGATATCATCCCTTCACATTCAACTAATGGCTGTGCCCTCTATATATTCTCCTTCTAACTGCTTTAAAAATGAGAAAGTTTGAGTTACAGGTAACATCTTTCCATGTATAAATTTGAACAGTTTAACCTTTTTTAATTTCCTTATGATTTCCCTTTCCTATTTTTATACTTCTTTATATATTTATATATATACATATTATATATATTATACATACTTTATATTCCTTTTTATACTTCTCTAGAGTCTTGTATTGAAAAGTCACATTTTCTTTTATTCTGATCAATAATCAAGCATCAATAATATTTGAAAATCCTCTATTTGCTTGAATGTCAATTTTCCCCCTGAAGAATTATATTCAAATTTTGCTGAATAGGTGATTTTTGGTTGCAATCTGCATTCCTTTGTTCTCCAGAATATCATATTTCCAGCTCTCTAGTCCTTTAATGTAAAGGCTGTGAAATTTTATATTATTCTGTGTCTTCACAATACTTGAATTGTTTCTTTCTGGATGCTTGCAATTTTTTCCTTTATCTGGAAACTCTGGAATTTAGCTATAATATTCTTAGAAATTTTCATCTGGGGATTTCTTTCAGGAAGTGATTGGTGGATTTTTTCAGTTTCTCTTTTTTAGAACCCTCTGATTCTAGAACATCAGAGCAGTTTTCCTTGACAATTTTTTGAAAGATAATGTCTAGGCTCTTTTTAAAATCATGGTTTTTAGGTTGTTTAATATTTCTTAAATTGTCTCTCTTGGATCTGTTTTCAAGATCAGTTATTTTTCCATTGAGATATTTTACATTGTCTTCTAGTTTTTCATTCTTTGGTTTTATTTTATTGTTTCTTGAGTTCTTCTAAAGTCATTAGTTTCCACTTACCCAATTTTCATTTTTAAGGAATTATTTTCTTCAGTGAGCTTTTGTATTTCTTTTTCCATTTATGTGCATTTCAAGTAGTTTTCTTTAGTGGGTTTTTTCCTTCATTTAGTCAGTTCTGCTTTTTTAGGCATTCTTTTCCTTATCAGCTTTTTATTTGTCCTTTGCCATTTTGTCTAGTTTGTTTTTTAAAATGTTATTTTCTTCTATATTTTTTGTGTCTCCTTTACCAAAGAAGACTTGTTTTTCATGCTTTTCTTGCATTGCTCTCATTTCTTTCCCCAATTTTTCTTCTACTTCTCTTATTTGATTTTCAAAATCCTTTTTGAGCTTTTCTGTGACCTTAGACTAATTCATATTTTCTTGAAAGTTTTGGAATTAGGAGTTTTTTACTTTATTATCTTCTGAGTGTGCATTTTGATCTTCCTTGTCATCATATCAACTTTCTGTGGTGAGAATTATTTTCTGTTGTTTGTTCATTTTCCCAGACTATTACTTGATTTTTAATTCTTTGTTTAAAAAAGATTCTTCCTGGATATCTTCAACATAAAGAAGATCCAACTCACTTCCAGTTGATCAATGATGGACAGAAATAACTACACTCAGAGAAGGAACACTGGGAAGTGAATGTAAATTGTTAGCACTACTGTCTATCTACCCAGGTTACTTATACCTTCGGAATCTAATACTTAATGTGTAACAAGAAAATGGTATTTACACACATATATTGTATCTAGGTTATATTGTAACACATGTAAAATGTATGGGATTACCTGTCATGGGGGGGGGGGGGAAGGAGTGGAGGGAGGGAGGGATAATTTGGAAAAATGAATACAAGGGATAATATTATAAAAAAAAAAAGATAATTGTATAAATATGTTTACATATATTGAATATTGTATAGCATATATTGGATTGCTTACTATCTAGGAGAGAGGGTGGGGGGAGGAGGGGAAAATTTGGAACACAAGGCTATGCAACTGTCAATATTAAAAAATAATGCATGCATATTTTTTGAAAATAAAAAGTTTTGATATTAAAAAAAAAAAAAAAGATTCTTCCGCCAAGATGAGAGTACACTATCCCAACCTTCAGGAATTTTGTGCAGCTGTTTTCAGAGATACTGCTAGGAACCTGTAAATTTTCAGTCCTTCTCAGATGATATGATCTAAGGAGAGATGTGTTTACTACTCTCCTGGCCTATACTCTGGTCTGTAAGTGATCACAAGCACTCTTTTGTGTCCTGGGACTGAGGATTTTGAACTCAAATGAGGTGTGAATGTGAATTATGAATGCTTATTTTCTTGTATAATTTGTAAATACATGGTAAGCACAAGCAGGCACATTATAGATGAGGACTTGCATGGTGACGATAGAATATCATCAGACAAATGTATGACTAGAAAAAGAAATGGGTCTGTCATGAGGAGATTTTTTTTTAAATAGCTTTTTATTTTTCAAAATATATGCAAGGATAGTTTTCACCCCTGTAAAATCTTGTGGAAACTCAAACTTTTTATTATTTTTTAATTTTGTTTTTTATTAATTTTTATAATTATAACATTTTCTTTGACAGTACATAGGTAAATTTTTTTTTTTTTTTTTTTTTTTTTTTACTACAACATTATCCCTTGTACTCCCTTCTATTCCGAGTATTTCCCCTCCTTCCCTCCACCCCCTCCCCTAGATGGCAGGCATTACCATACATATTAAATATCTTATAGTATATCCTAGGTACAATATATATGTGCAAAACCGAATTTTGTTGTTGTTGTTGCAAAGGGAGGATTGTATTCGCAAGGTAAAAATAATCTGGGAAGAAAATAATAATAATAATAATAATAATAATGCTCACAGTTTACACTCATTTCCCAGTGTTCCTTTTCTGGATGTAGCTGATTCTGTCCATCATTGATCAATTGGAATTGGATTAGCTCTTCTCTATGTTGAAGATATCCACTTCCAACAGAATACATCCTCATACAGTATCATTGTTGAAGTGTACAATGATCCCCTAGTTCTGCTCATTTCACTCAGCATCAGTTGATGTAAGTCTCTCCAAGCCTCTCTGTATTCCTCCTGTTGGTCATTTCTTACAGAACAATAATATTCCATAACATTCATATACCATAATTTATCCAACCATTCTCCAATTGATGGACATCCATTCATATTCCAGTTTCTAGCTACTATGAAAAGGGCTGCCACAAACATTTTGGCACATACAGGTCCCTTTTTCTTCTTTAGTATTTCCTTGGGATATAAGCCTAGTAGTAGCACTGCTGGGTCAAAGGGTATGCACATTTTGATAACTTTTTGGGCATAATTCCAGATGGCTCTCCAGAATGGTTGGATTCTTTCACAACTCCACCAACAATGCATCAGTGTCCCAGTTTTCCCACAGCCCCTCCAACATTCATCATTATTTGTTCCTGTCATCTTAGCCAATCTGACAGGTGTGTAATGATATCTCAGAGTTGTCTTAATTTGCATTTCTCTGATCAATAGTGATTTGGAACACTCTTTCATATGAGTGGAAATAGTTTTAATTTCATTATCTGAAAATTATCTATTCATATCCTTTGACCATTTATCAATTGGACAATGGCTTGATTTCTTATAAATTAAAGTCAATTCTCTGTATATTTTGGAGATGAAGCCTTTAACAGAACCTTTAACTGTAAAATGTTTCCCCAATTTGTTACTTCCCTTCTAATCTTGTTTGCATTAGTTTTGTTTGTGCAGAAACTTTTTAATTTGATGTAATCAAAATTTTCTATTTTGTGATCAATAATGGTCTCTAGTTCTCCCTTGGACACAAACTCCTTCCTCCTCCACAAGTCTGAGAGGTAAACCATCTCCTGTTCCTCCAATTTATTTATGATTTCGTTCTTTATGCCTAAATCTTGGACCCATTTTGATCTAATCTTAGTATGTGGTGTTAAATGTGGGTCCATGCCTAGTTTTTTGCCATACTAATTTCCAGTTTTCCCAGCAGTTTTTGTCAAATAATGAATTCTTATCCCAAAATTTGGGATCTTTGGGTTTGTCAAACACTAGATTGCTATTTTTATTCACTATCTTGCCCTGTGAACCTAACCTATGCCACTGATCAACTAGTCTATTTCTTAGCCAATACCAAATGGTTTTGGTGACTGTTGCTTTATTATATAGGTCTAGATCAGGTACAGCTAGACTACCTTCATTTAGTTTTTTTTTCATTACTTCCCTTGAAATTCTCAACCTTTTGTTGTTCCATATGAATTCTGTTGTTATTTTTTCTACGTCATTAAAATAGTTTCTTGGGAGTCTGATTGGTATGGCACTAAATAAATAGATTAGTTTAGGGAGTATTGTCATCTTAATTATATTCCCTCGGCTTATCCAAGAGCACTGAATGTCTTTCCAATTATTTAAATCTGACTTTATTTTTGTGGCAAGTGTTTCATAATTCTGCTCATATGATTCCTGACTCTCCTTTGGTAGATATATTCCCAAATATTTTATACTATCGACCGTTATTTTGAATGGAATTTCTCTTTATATCTCTTGCTGTTGGATTGTGTTGGTAATGTATAAAAATGCTGAGGATTTATGTGGATTTATTTTGTATCCCGCAACTTTGCTAAAATTCTGAATTATTTCCAATAGCTTTTTAGCAGAGTCTTTGGGATTCTCTAAGTATACCATCATGTCATCTACAAAGAGTGATAAGTTGATTTCCACATTTCCTACTCTAATTCCTTGAATCTCTTTCTTGGCTTTTATTGATGAGGCTAGAGGTTCTAGTACTATATTGAATAGTAATGGTGATAGTGGGCAACCTTGTTTCATTTCTGATCTTACAGGGAAAGGTTCTAGTTTATGGCCATTACATATGATGTTTACTGAAGGTTTTAAATATATGCTCGTTATTATTTTAAGGAATAGTCCATTTATTCCTATACTCTCAAGCGTTTTTAATAGGAATGGACATTGGATTTTATCAAATGCTTTTTCTGCATCTATTGAGATGATCATATGGTTTTTATTAATTTGATTATTAATATGGTCAATTATACTAATAGTTTTCCTAATATTAAACCAGCCCTGCATTCCTGGTATAAATCCTGCTTGATCATAGTGTATTATCCTGGGGATGATTTTCTGAAGTCTTTTTGCTAATATCTTATTTAAGATTTTAGCATCAATATTCATTAAGGAAATTGGTCTATAGTTTTCTTTCTCAGTTTTCGATCTACCTGGTTTAGGTATCAGTACCATGTCTGTGTCATAAAAGGAATTTGGTAGGACTCCTTAAATCCCTATTTTTTCAAATAATTTATATAGCATTGGAGTTAGTTGTTCTTTAAATGTTTGGTAGAATTCACATGTAAATCCATCTGGTCCTGGGGATTTTTTCTTAGGAAGTTGGTTAATAGCTTGTTCTATTTCTTTTTCTGAGATGGGACTATTTAGACTACTTACTTCTTCCTCTGTTAATCTGGGCAAGCTATATTTTTTGAAGGTATTCTTCCATTTCATTTAAGTTATCGAATTTATCGGCACAAAGTTGAGCAAAGTAGCTCCTAACTATTGTTCTAATTTCCTCTTCATTAGTGGTGAGTTCTCCCTTTTCATTTTCAAGACTAACAATTTGCTTTTTCTCTTTCCTTTTTTTAATCAGGTTTACTAAGGGTTTGTCTATTTTGTTGGTTTTTTCATAGAACCAACTCTTAGTTTTATTAATTAATTCAATAGTTTTTTTACTTTCAATTTTATTAATCTCACCTTTTATTTTTTGAATTTCAAGTTTTGTGTTTGTCTGGGGTTTTTTAATTTGTTCCTTTTCTAGCAATTTTAGTTGTAAGCCCGATTCGTTGGCCCTCTCTTTCTCTATTTTATGAAAGTAGGTCTGTAGAGAGATAAAACTTCCCCTTATTACTGCTTTGGCTGTATCCCACACATTTTGGTATGATGTCTCATTATTGTCATTTTCTTGGGTGAAGTTATTAATTATGTCTATGATTTGCTGTTTTACCCAATCATTCTTTAGTATAAGATTATTTAGTTTCCAATTATTTTTTGGTCTATTTTCCCCTGGCTTTTTATTAAATGTAATTTTGATTGCATTATGGTCTGAAAAGGATGCATTTACTGTTTCTGTCTTACTGCATTTGATTTTGAGGTTTTTATGCCCTAGTATATGATCAATTTTTGTATAGGTTCCATGAACTGCTGAGAAGAAAGTATACTCCTTTCTGTCTCCAGTTAGCTTTCGCCAAATATTTATCATATCAAACTTTTCTAGTATTATATTTACCTCTTTGACTTCTTTCTTATTTATTTTGTGGTTTGATTTATCTAATTCTGAGAGTGCAAGGTTGAGATCTCCCACTATTATAATTTTGCTGTCTATTTCTTCTTGCAGCTCTCTTAATTTCTCTTTTAAGAATTTAGATGCTGCACCACTTGGTGCATATATGTTTAATATTGATACTGCTTCATTATTGATGCTACCCTTTAGCAGGATATAATGCCCTTCCTTATCTCTTTTAATTAGATCAATTTTTGTTTTTGCTTGATCTGAGATGAGGATGCTACCCCTGCTTTTTTTGGCTTTGCCTGAAGCATAGTAGATTCTGCTCCACATTTTTACTTTTAGTTTGAATGTATCATCCTGTTTCAGGTGTGTTTCCTGTAAACAACATATAGTAAGATGTCATGGGGGAGATTGAGCAAATAAGCAGCGTAGACCCCAACATTCTCCAGGAAGACCTACCTATCACCTCTCCCTTCTAAGCATCTTGGGAAGCATCTCATTCTCTTGTGGATGTAAGGAAAGGACAGCAAGACACAGGTTGGGTAGCACAGATGGCTAGCATTCTTCATCACTCAAGAATATCAACGTCAATGAGATCTTACATCTCTCGAAGTGTGGTACTTGTATTCTGAAGCACTGATTTGAGAAGTTACCTGTTTTTACACAGAAGGTGGAAAACAGTGTTGTTCTTTTTTTAATATAAGAAATAGGTACTTGAGAAAACTGGTGTCTGAAAAAAACTGCTGGTGAAAGGGAAAATGAAACATGCTTGTTATATCCTCTCAGAAATTCACTCAAGAACACTCATTTAATGAAATGTCTTATAAGATGGGTGATATTGGTTGAGCTGGAAAGATTAGCATATTTCTGCTTGTGTTTTTGTCGCAAGTTAAATGACTCCATTATAGATATACCATGATTCAGTATAAGTATTCTTATAGAATTTTTCTTCCAGAACAATTACCTTGTAGAAAGTATTTTTCATTTGTTAAATACTTTAAAATTATGTTAAATACTTTCTTAGTCTGGTTATTTGGATAGTGTTTAGTTGGTTTTGTTGTGATTTTTAGTTTTTGTGTTTCTTGTTCTTCATTTAAAAAAAACAAAACTATTGTACTTTTAGTGTTATAATATCCTTCTCAATTTTTTCCAATTTTCCAGGAAGGAAAAAAACCACTGTAATTATTGATTGAATTTGCTATTAGAATTTAAATTAAGTTGATTACAAATAGGAAAAGTGTTAGTTAACTATTAGATAACAAAACATAGCCACAGAAAACATGTACTACTTATCCCCTTGCTGAATGTGGTCCTTAGTCTTAAATTAATTAGATTTTGGATAACTACTAAACTTTGTGTCACATCCTTATTAAAATTGTTTTAAGAATTTTTTAAGAGCATCTCAGAGGGATACTGAAAATAGCTCATTCGGGAGATTCCATTAACAAATACTGATTAATTTTTACTTAGCTTATTGATTATTGCCTCAGTTACTGTATTATGAGGAAGAAAACACCAGGAAACAAATTTGATAACTGTTAATACTAACTTTGATTTAAGGAAGCATTTTTGCATTAGTAATTTTGTATGAGAAAATGCTAGAAAAATTTTGGCAGGTAGATAAAATAAGGCTTATTTAAATATATGTGTGTGTGTGTGTGTGTGTGTGTGTGTATAATCATGCACACACATACACACATGATGCCCTAGACTCATACAAGATTACAGGTGTTCACATAGGATTATAGATATATAATAAATACTATGGATCCAGCTAGTGACTTTGCAAATATTACTTTGGTTTTTCTGGCTGATGTGAGTATCTTGGTAGCATGAGGCTACCTTTTTTTGAAGTACTTTTCAAGCCTAGTAATTTAGTATTTGGAATTATTGATGACTTTATTCCTGTTTAAAAAGACATAGGGGCTATTCTTCCTCTCTTCTCTGTCTTCAGAATAGAAGATAGGAGAAAATGTAAATTTTGGAAAGAAGAGAACACAAAGAAGAGGTTGGCTTGAGGTCAGAAAGAAGAAATGGTACCTTTTTCTGGGGTTTTTTTGGCACTTTTTGATATAGAAGAGGCACAGTTAGTGCCTGAGTTCCTGGGAATTCTTAGTTTTATGGCAATTCAGAAATTGGCTCACTCTTCTTCATAAAAGTCATTCTAGCCTGGTATTTGAAATGGTATTAAGCTTGTACCAGTGGTAAGAATTTAGTTTGGGAGACCTTGTTTTATAACAAACCTTCATCATTTAATTTATTTTATTCAGACATGTAAAACTTCTTTCCCCTTTGGTCTTAATTGGAAATCCCCCATAATACAAGATTTTAGTGGAAGAATATCTATTTAACATTTGAAGGAGCTCAGTAAAAAAAAGAAATTCTTTTAGAAAAATTAGTAAATTAGCCATCTAACACCATTAATGGTAATTGTGAGAATAGTTACCATATAAAAAGAAATGTAAATTTCCAGAAATTTTCCAGTGACACCAGTAGTCAAAATTTATCAATTATATGCCAAAGATCTAAAGTGAAAAGACAGAATTTTTATTTATTTGTGAGGTAGAGAAATAAAACAAGAAAACAGGCCAATTTCATGCATGCAAGGTTTTATAGTAGGAAAAAATGCATTGCACCTGTCCTTACCCTTTACATTTAAGGGTATTTGTTTTCAAACTTGACCTCAAGCACCATTTTCAGACACCTCTATAATTAATTTGTTATATTAAGACATAAGAAGATTTTGTTAGCTTTGGTTTCTAGAAATGTGTTGAAATGGCAACTGAAATTACTTACCTATTGTACATAGCAGTTAATTAAAGAAAAGCATTAAGTATGGGAGAGCAGTACGGCTGCTGTTGTCTTGTATCAGTATAAAAAGGCAGTAATTTTTTTGACAGCCACTGATTGGAAAGTTGCTTGCAGCCTTCCAGAAGCAAGGGGTACATGCTGTGGATCAATAACTGGCAAATTTTCCATTAAAAAGAATACCTGAGCAATGTTCCAAATAGCCACTGGCATCTTAATTTTCCATGGAAACCTCAAACACTCAAGTGCCGAGGACAAGTCATTTTCGGACAATTTTTCCAGACTACTTGTTAACAGTTATTGCTGTCCCAAAAGGTTGACAGCCTACATGATTGATATTTCATTTACTTGTCATCACTGTTTGAGTAATGGCGAATGCTGTATTTCTGTGGTTTTAAGGAATATAGTCTCCTGAAAGACGTTTGCCTTAGTATATATTCCAGGGAGGATGTAGTGCACATTTAAACTGTATGTATATAAGTCTTTAGGGTCATGGAATGAGAGAACCTATCTCTTTTACAGTTTGAAGCCTCTGGAGAGCACATTTTTGTAGCCCCTTAGCTATCAGAAATCTACCTTCACTTTATTTTTTATAAGGGCAAAGAGATCTTTTCATGTATTATTTGTGATTTCCTAAGATAATGCAGAATTTTATGATCCCTTGTATTTTTTTGCAAAATTCACTTGGATTCAATTACATACACTTAATTCCAGTGTATATAATAATTATTCTTTAAGAATGACACTGTGCAGAAAAGTACTGTAAAATTATATGTAGTGAGAAACTTTTTAGGAAGTCAGCAAAGGATTGGACAGGAGATATTCCCCAAATGTTGCAATTAAATGGTAATCATTTGTCTTTTAAGAAGAGTGCCTTTAGAAGTACCCTCTCAGATTATTTCATCAGCAGTTTTTTTTTTTTTCTATCAAGAACATTTTGAGTCATCTGTTAGTAGGAGTGAAGGAACAAAAGCCATCTCTAAGTGTGGTGTTCACTTAGATTTTAACGATTCATGCTAGGACCCATAATTGCCAAAATAAGAGGAATAAGCTAGTAAAAACTAATATTTATTTAACCTCAAAATTTAATTATAATGATTAATAAAATAATTTTATCCCTGTGAGGATTCCTGAAAGTATTTTCATTTCCTAAGTTTCTTCATTGTTATAAGTGTAATGTGCATTGAAGTAGTCTATAACAAAATGTCTATAAGGATAAGGCTTCTTTGTTTTGTTATGGGTTTGAACTTGCTTGGAACTTGGCAGTAATCCTCTTGTATTGCTTTAATTCTACCTTCTTTTGGAACCTCTCACAGTACACATTAATGTAACAGGCTTTTTGATTTAGATTTGATTATTTTTTCATTGGACACACACACACACACACACACACACACACACACACACACACACACACACAAAATTTATTTCCTTAGCTGGCATGTGCATCAAAGTCAAATCTGAAACATTTATATCTTTATTTACTAAATTGGGGCAGAAGTTGTGTGGGATAGAGACAATATAGTATGTTCTATTTAATAAGTGACATTTTAAAATACTTTTAAGAGATTATATACCAATATAAAGTTTTAATCAACATTTTTACTTTTTAAAATCAGTGTCATTTGTATCTGGGGGATTATACTGTATTAAACTTTTAGGCCTATCATTTACTATAGTCATTTTGATTTTCAAATGGGGGAAAGTATTCTCAAGGCTGATATGTATATAAGCAATTAAAAAAAAAAGTACTATGAATTAAACAACCCATGAGTGTCCATTCCAGTATTCATGCATTACTGAGTAATCTCTTTCTGTAATCTCTTTGCAGTATTATTCCACAGTAATGGAACAGCAAGTAAATGGACAGTTAATAGAGCCTCTGCAGATATTTCCAAGAGGTAATGTTTAACAGATTCTAATCAACAATGATTATTTCAGTAAACTGTTTCATCAACAGTTATGTTTTCCAAAGGTTTAAATGCACATAACATGATGTTTAGCTCTTTAATTCGAAAAAACAAAAGAAGTATTCATTATCGTGGGGATTGCAGACTATATTATAGTTATGGCAGATAAAATATCTAATTTACTAGAGTAAATTAAACTAACTAGATTGTATTTTGTTTCAAAGTGCACATTTATATACGCTTAGAGAACTCTTTGGGATTTTCACGTTTTCCAATCCAAGGCAAATGAATAACTTTAATTCTAGTTATTTGTAAATTGTGACTCATGATGATGGCCAGTGAGTGCTGTTATTGAGTAGAATATTTTCAGTCAGTGGGGAAATAAAATTAGCTAACATTTTTTAAGGGAGGAAAAATTAGTAGAACTTTTAGTGATTTGGTTTGTTATTTGGAGAAATGTCTCTATAAACAATGGGAAGTTCACATGCACGGTTGTTTAATAGTTAACCTTTTAAAAATTATGTAGGGGCAGAAGGTGATGCATGGAACCAAGTTGTCTTTTTGTTTCTGTATTAGTTGGTCTTTTACCAGATGTGAATATTTGAAATGTGGACCCTTTTCCTTATTTGGATAATGTTGAAGAGGAAGAGTTTATTTTAATCCATTAATACTTTCCAATTTATCTATTGCCTGTCTAGGAATTCAGAATTAATGATGCTGATAAATTTCAGTTCTTTAAGTATATCTTCCAGCATTAAATCAATTAAAATAATGAAAAATTTAACTTATCCTTGTTAATTTGCTTTTGTACAAATAATCATAGAATGAGTTTTCTATAAAATATTCCAGACTTTCCTACTTGTGACTGAAGTTTGAAGAGGACAATTAACCAATAGGAATCTTATTCACACTAACAAGATCTTAAAAGAAAGTTTGCTGACTTATGTACAGAGGTTTGGAAGCATAACAACACTGAAATTTTAGTCTTTCAGAAAACCAATTTTTTTTTTTTTTTTGCCATCTTAAAATTTTCTACCAATTCCTTTCCAAGATTATCAATATGCTAGTTGTAATGTAATACACATTATTTGTATAATATTATAAAGAATTAATTTAAGTACTGCTTCTAATCCATATTAGCTATGTGATCCTGGGCAAGTCACTTTTTCCTATCCTATCCTACAATAAAACTACAAATTACTGAGCAATTGCGAATCCGTTTTGATAGAGGGAGTTTTCTCACCCGACATTGCTCTACATCATGACTCCAGGGGGAGAAAAGGAAATTTTTTAAACTTCCTCTATTTTGATAGTCTTATTTTTTATTTTATACTTAAAACTTTCCAAGTTCAGTTTAAATTCTTTAAGGACTCAGTTTATTATAGTCATACTGCCCAGCATACTTTTTTGGTATTCTTACAGATAGATATACATAGCTGTAGAGATAGAAAGTAACTGAAAAAAATTATACCCTCTGAGCATTGCTCTATCTGAGCAATTCTGAAGGATTTTTTTATTAGATATTTTTAAATTATTAATTTGTTAATGATAATATCAGTATTTTATGATACTTGATATTTATCTCATACTTTAAGGTTTTCTACATTATCTTAATATATTAATTATTGTTCCCATATTTTGAAGGATATAAAAGTTAAAGTATTTAAGGTCAGAAGAATTGGGAGCATTAACGAAAACAATTGCTATAGATAAGGGAAAGCTACTCCAAAGTACTAGAAATTATCAATGTCAGAGCTAGTATATATTCATTAATTCTATATTGCTTCATATAATTATACCATATCAAAGCTGAAAAGGACCTTAGGCTTCATCTAGTCCATTTTCCACATGAGGAAACTAAGGCTTAAATTGAATGACTTTTCTAAAATGACCTAGCCAATAAAAATGCAGAGCTGATATTGAACTTATTTGTCTAATTTCAAATCCAGGATCTTCTCCTACGTCATGAGCTCTCTGATTATCTTGTGTCATCTTTAAATACTCAGGCAGTGGGAGGCTAGATCTCCTTGTTACTAAAATTCTTTTGATTTTGTATGCATAATTTGTAGCAGTTTATAATAATTTGTTGCTCTTTAATTATAAGTGAGATGGACAAGTAGGATTTGGAAATGTGCAAAATTGAGGTTCAAACACATCTTCAAAGCCTTTGACCTGATAGGGAGAAAGAAAAAATGATTCAATTTCAACACATTCACATAAATTCTACTTTCCATAGCTTCTTTGAATATTTGAATAGTGATTTGAAATGTATGCGTCCTCTTTACAATTAAAATGTAGTTTTAATTATAAACAAATATAAAAACTCATTAAATTTTTAATAACTTGAGTTTCTGTGATTATGAGAAGTATTGTTATCATCAGCATAAGTTCTACATCTTATGATTCCAGGCTGTCTGACCCTGCTCAAGTCATTTAGACTTTGTCTACCTCACAAGCTCTGAAAGACCATCAGGTGCAGAGCAGTTGCTCATCTGTATTACTTGAGGGAATTCCTTACTGGGAGTTCTTATGTATCAGAAATTGTAGATCCAGTCCAAAAATACCAGACTGCTTGAACTTTTGGATTTTAAGGAATTAATTTTTTTGCATAGCTTTTAATTTCTTGATCATAATAGTTTAAGGAGCCATATGAGCACACATGAAAATAATTGGAGATAAAGATTAAAGTCTGTTCATTACTCACAATGAAGAACTTATTAAAAGTGTATATATATGAAATACTTCAGTGGATATATATTTAGTGTCCTTTAGCAGCTATTGATGGGCTGTCAGGAACCTGGCATCAAGTGTATGTGTCCACTGTTTTGTTCAAAAGGCTTATTTACATATGAAAGAAAAGTATATTGAAACCTAGATTATAATTTATTTAAGAAAAATACTTATTCTCAACTGGATGTGATTTGCATATTCCTTTTAAGAAACATTTACAAAGAATATTTATCAGACTATCAAACTGCTGAAAGAATAAATTGGGACTTTCAAATGTACTGGAAATAGGTGAAATAAAATGAAAAAAAAAACCTGATATATTTAGTAATTGTAATTATTGCTCGTAACTACTGATTAATAAATAGCTCTTTCTCACTGTCAAAACAAAAGTAAAATACATGTGCATCTAAGAGAAGAAAAATCAGGGTTATCCTTCTTAAAACAATCCATCAAAATTGACAGACCCTTAATATACAATTTGTAGGGCACTATAGTTTTCAAATGAAAACAATTCATAACATGTAGCCAAGAGCTTTTTTGTATTTTTAACACTTGATAGAAAAGGATTTGCTGAATAGGAAAAGTGCTAACTTGGAAAAGAGAATGTAAAGAAATTATATTTCTCCCCTGGTACTCCATCTTCAGACCTAAATATTAATATATGTCATTATTTATAAACAACATGATGTAATGAGTTTGGTATTTTTGTGCTTCAATATAACCCCATTTGCTTATGGTTATATAAACTGATCCCTAATCTTGAATAGTGCTCCTTGTAACCTGCAACAGTCTTTTTGAAAGAAGTTAAAAAAAAAAAAAAAAACCATGATGTTCAAAGAAAGAAACATTTATTTTTAAGATACTTTAAATGATAGAGGAAATTAAATGTAAGAGAGTGAAAAGATATTATAGAAATTTGAGTTATGAAAGGAATCTAATCATGTTAGCTCAGTTAACTTGATTTTGGTATGTTTTAAGCCGAAATTGGAATTTATATTAGGTAATGTCAGAAAGCTCTTTGCATTTATAAATGCTCACTCCTGCAAGTTAAAAACCCTGGTTCATAATTCCCACTTTGGGTCTAGGGAGCCACTTTTCAATCATTTCTCTCTGCTAATTTTGGTGTCACCCTCATTTCTTTTTAAACGATTCATTTTGAGCAAATTTGTAAATGGCCCTGATGTGTTCTACAATTTAGTCAATTACTGTTTCAGCCTGCAAGCCTCCTGGGAAACGGAACATACATGGCCTGAAGGTACGAATTTCAATAATTGTTTCAGTAAAGTTAGATGGATTTGTAATGCTGTGTTCCACTTATTGAAATGTCAAATAAAACTGCACTTTCTCAAGCTCTGACAAGCAGTTTTTTTAAAAGGAGGTGGGGGAAAAATCATCTGTAGTATATGCTTAATATCTACATATGGTTGGATATGGGTTAGTTTTTTTAGTGAAATCTTTTTATTTTTTGAATCCTTTTCTCTTTGTAAATGTGTTCAATATGATTCTAAGTATTAGGTCTAATAAAAATTTGAAACAATATAGAATTGATTTAATTAATTAGGTTCATAACTATAATGCATTAATATCCTCCTTTTGGTATATTCATTTGATGCCTTTTTTGTTTCTTTTTTTATGTTTTGAATTTTACATCACAGAACAGTGCTTCTACCTTTAAATAGAAAAAGAAGTATTTTTGAGTCTTAAATCCTTTTCTAACTAATCGCTTATATTTCACTACAGTCCAAAAGGCTCATATTATCTTATGTTCCTTTCAGTGGCTATCCACCCTATATTCCTGATACTTTTCATTCATGATTCTTTTTTCATGATACTTTTAAGATGCATATCTAATCTTTGGATATATCTGATCTGTGTCTTTTGTGACTAAATTGTCCCATCTGTGATAGATCTTGAACAATTAATTGCCACTCCTCCTTTTTTATTTCCTGTTGTCCTCTCCTCTTTCAGTACAGTTTAACTAAGCATTTAACATGTAACAAGGATCTGAACATCATGCAATATGCTAGTAATGTAGAACCTTAACCTACATACTGAATAGACTCCAACCATGGGCATGCCTAGCAACAAGCTAATTAACCTCCATCGTGAAATGAGAAATTTATGGCAAATTACAGGTTAATTAGAACCGTGTCCTCAGAACACAAACGACTGATAAAGATTCTTTCTTTGCCTGCAGGTGAATACACGGGCTGGGCCCTCTCATCATAGCAGCCCAGCAGTTTCAGATTCACTTCCAAGCAATAGGTGAGAACAGAATCCTCATTTGTGTGTTTGGTCATTGAAAGGAGGGGCTTGTAAGAAGACATCTCTTTTCCCCCTTATTATCACCAAATTGGCACATGACTATTAAGAAATTAAATTATTGTGTAATATTGTGTATATTGAATAAGCATAAAGGAGCACATATAGAACAACAATTTAGATATTAATTGCTTATAATTTTGACTCTTCATGTAATATTTAACGCTAAAGTGATTTTCCTAAAATATATATATATATCTTACCCCACTTAGTAAACTTTGGTGGATCCCTTTTAGCTCTAGAATCAAATGTAAAGTGTGTGATTTGCTCTTTAAAGCCATTTGAAACCTAGCTGCTATCTACCTTTGTAGACTTCTTACACTTTATTATCTAGTGATAGTAATTTATTTGCTATTTCTCATATATAATATTCTAGCATCCAATCCCATGTTTTCACATTGACTGCCCTTCATGCCTGGAATGCTCTCTCTCCTCATCTCTGTACCTAAGCATCCCTGACTTCTCTTCATGTTTTAACCTAAATACTGCCTTCTTCAGAAGGCCTTTCTCAGTCTATCCCTGTCCCTTAAGTCCCACTCTCCTTTGTTTTTCGTTGTATCCCAGTGTTTAGCACAGTGCGGGCACATAATTAGCCTTTAATAATAAATAATTTCTTTATTGACTGGATTATATAAATTTAACCCTTCTGCGAAAGCCAATCATATTTACTTTTCTTACTACAATAATAACAACATTCTTTGGACTTTGCTAGACCAGTTATAATCCCTCTTATTCACTGACTGATGGTAAGGTTTTATGAGTTATTAGTTCTGAATCTTTGTCCATTGTGTACTTGCCCAATTCTTTGAAATTGTAGTATTCATTAACTATTCTGCCCAAAGGATAGGTATAGGTGGTAAAATTTAAATTTAACATTTCTCTTTTCTAGTATCTGTAGACATATTAGAGGACAAAGATTGAGTTTGTTGGTTAGGAAGATTTGGGATTCTTAGTATATTTTATTAATTTCTCATTTGCATGGATAAACCAGAGTTTTCTATCATTCATAATACCTTAACCTGGCAGATAAGTGTCTATTGTGAGGCACTACAGTATAAAAGGAAAGCATCAGTGAGGTCTGATTGCTAGTTACTAGCTAAAAGTCACTCCCTCTTGTGTGCCTTAGTTGGTCAGCTTGGTATAATGTCTAGACAGCTGACCTGGGTTCTGGTCCTATGTCTCAGACATGCTGCCTACATGACCTCAGCCAGGGCACTGAACTGCTCAGTGACTCAGGCACTTCTCTGAGTTCAGAGGATGCAGAAAAGATGCTGATCTCTCTTGGGAGAAGAACTTTCTCACAGGGAACTCTAGAAGTAGCATTAAAATCATTTACACAGATATATCTATGCATGGGTATCTACCTAGGGAAAATGATTCCACAAAATCTAGCAAACAAAGCTGACTAGAATTGGAATTAGAGGATACAGGTTTAGACCTGAGTGTCCTGTCATTTTGACTTGTTTAACCTTGAAAAATATACTTATCTTTAAAGTGAAGATATAGGAGCAGTTAATCACTAAGGATTCTTCTTGCTCAAAATCTTTGCTCTTCTGATCATATGAGCTCTATAATTATCATATTTTCCCTACAATAAATTTCATTGCCTACTACTGTATTTACAATTAAGAATTGGACTTTTGGCCACCATGATAATTCATGCTTCCTTAGAGCATCTTAAGACTGTGTACCAGGAGTGAAGAATGTCTGGCCCATGGTCCATATAAGACCTGTGAAATCATTTGGTCTGACCCTGCCAAGGCAACAATTCCAGTCATCACATTAGGGGTTTGGTTAATTAAATGTTTGACCAAATATAACTGGCTAATTTTTAGGTTGGTAATTTTGCATGGCCCATGAATGATGTTATAAATGTTCCCCACTCCTGCTGTAGACAATATTTAATCTTTCTAGTTTATGAATTGACAGCTCTCTGCAAATAATAAAGTCTTACTGAAAAGTACCACAATAATGGAGTTAGTTTGCTGATAGATACAGATAGATTTGTAAAATTCTAATGGGCTGGAGTTGTCTCTTAAAATATCCTTGCTACATATTATATAAAGCTCTGTTGCATAGCTTTAACTTGTTCAAATTAATGAATGATAAATAGGTAATGGTAATCAATTTCCAAGGTCTTTATAAATAATTTTTGCTGTGTGTAACATCACTTCTTATGATTTTAAAATACATTGGAGAAGTAGAATTGTAAAAACAAACAAACAAACAAACAAACAAAAAAAACCAAAACTGTGTCCCATTTACTGTATGTTAAAGTAAAGGTACTTTGAGCTTACTGTTTCTCAATGTGATGCTTAGTGCTGTCAGATCACCTTGTCATTGAACATATCTTGCTTTTCCAGCTTAAAGAAGTCTTCTGCTGAATTGAAAAAAATTTTAGCCAATGGCCAGGTAGGTGTCATTACATGTAAGATGTAAACACAATTTTTCAGCCATTTTGTTTTTATAACAACAGTTCAAGAATATTTTTATGTCATAAATGAATTACGTGGTTTAATTTGATTGGCAGAGCAATTTACTGCACATTTTTCAAATAATGCTAATGGATTTTCACTCTCAGTGGATTGAAGTGCCATATCCACCCTACTGCCACCTCTGTTCAAAAAAAAAAAAAAAAAAAAGTTAATCAGTTCAAATAACTGTGTTGACCCCTAGGTTGTTCAGATGACCTTTGCATTTCAGAGGTCACCAGTTACTTTCTTCTTGGGCCTTTAGAAAAAGGGAAAGAAAGATACCATCTCATTCTGAACTACTCATTTTACTTTGAAGCTAACATTTGCTTTTTAGAGGAACAGAATTATAGGAGACCTTCTGGCATTTACGATTCCTCTGCTTTGGGTGACCTTGGTCTACCCAGGAGGCCATCTGAAGTCAAATGGCCTCAACTAGCAATTGATGGACAGGTAGACTTTTAGGCCAGTTATTTCTCTCTATTTTTTATTCAGGTAGATGGACAGATCTAAGGAAGTATAATGCTTTTAAATGTATACTGGTAAATTAAGCCACCTACAGGATACTAGATTCTTCAATAGCAACATAAATAAGTTTTAATGTTTGTTATAGTGGGAGCCCTTTGATAGCCTGGGAAGCAGGCACCTGTCCATTGCGATCAAGCCTGCCTATTAGACTCTATTGACTGAGACATCTGTGTCACTGCAAATAAAAGACTTATTGATTTTCTTAACTGCTGTTCACTTCCCCTCCATGTTTCGAAGGCTGAAATCTTAATTATCTCAGATGCGTATTCAGTGCCTTCTCACACTGACCTCTCTGAGCCTCATTGGCATTTCATGAATTGAGTGCTGGTAGTAGAGCATGTCAGGAAGACAAAGCTGCCTCTTCACGCTTGTCCTTTACTATCACCTGTAACATTGTGGCCTAATAGACGCTGGCCCCTAACAGAGGACGACGGCAGCAGGAGGCCGCCGGACGCCTTGGTTGTTTGTTTTTTAGCACAGAATCCTTTGAATATGATTAGAAAGGATTGGTGAGGTTTTTGGTGGGTATAGAATAAAATAAGCTTGATGAAATAAATTTTTCAATGTTATACAGACTGTATAAATTCGATCTCCTATATTCTAAATGCATACAAGGAGCATTTATTATCTATATATCATTTTCATAAATTTGATAATATTATAAAATACTTGTTTAATCAACCAGAGAAATTGGCTGGATATAATGCATACATTTGGCCCTATTTTGTATACATTCATTTATAATTAATTTGAAACAAAATTTGCCTCGAAACAAATATAAGAATAGAATGCACGGTGTCTTTAATGCTGGTATTTATTTAATTCACTTATAAAACACACCTGTGCCCTTTATACTATAAAACAGTTATTATAAAATTGTTTTGAAGTAGAAACATTGGCAGAAATGTGTTCTGCTCAAGTAATGGTAGACTAGTTATGATAGATTTCTTTTTAAAAATAAAATACTATCAGTCTTTATCCACCATGGGGTAAAAGAAGAAGTTTATGATGAATGTTCAATCATAGGTCAGTCATCTTTGTTACAATATAAATTCTACAGGGAAATTTTTGAAGGCATAAAATATTGAAAATTTTAGGGCTATGATAGCCATACTAATAAAAAACCAAAATCTCTTAACTTTATTTTTCACATGTGGCCTTTAGCTTTTCAATTTTTTATTAATTAAAGAAAAAATATTATAAATTGACCAAATAGCTCCTTCAGGTGAGTAAGGACATAGTGGAGTGAATGAGCAAGTGTTGTTGGATAATCCCAAAGTGAATGAATAATGATGCAGTCGTGTAGGAATGGGCAGTGGGGTAGATTAGTATGTTTCTTCTAACTTGAATGCTGGCTCTGATTGGTGTGGCATGTGTGAGTTACACATGGCATTACTTTAACATTTGAGCATAGGTTTGTTTTTTTGTTTTTTAATTTTGGTGGTTTATGCTCTCGAGCATTAATAATGATTTGCCTTTCCACTAGTCTCCACTTAGGTTTAATAAGGAATTCATATTAATCATTAAAAGAAGGAGACATGATTCTTCAAGTTAATCAAATATTGACAGGTTAGAAATAGCTTTCTGCCTAGGTTCATTGATATAGGTTATGTGATATAAATATTTATTTCTTTTCTGTCACTCAGAGTAAATGCCACCAATTGATTCAGCATTGATATAGTGTCAACAGTTCATAAGAAACATTTGACTGGATTGTGTTTTCCGATTAGTCTCTGCTCTATAAAGTGGGATTTACTAAATCTCTCCAATTGTCTGCTCATAGAGTGTGACTGCTTTCTAAAACCGTTATTGCTTCGATTTGTGAAGCAAAGGTCCACTGATAAGACTTAGTTTCTGTCAGAGGTTTACATATGAAATAAGGATTAATTGAGCATTTTGGTTTTAATGATTTCTAAGAGATGAGCACTGATTCTTCCAAAGACAGGCAAACATAAACAAAGAATGTTTTGTTTGCTGATCCATAATTGAATTCTATTTCCCTTTTTCCATTAATTCCATTAATTTGTGTCCAATCAAGTTTCTCTTTTGAAGTTTAGATTTTAGTCTTTAGTGGTAGAATCGTTGTTTTTATATTATCTGTATATTCTGGAACCTTCCTTTTTTTTTTTTTTTTTTTAGTTAAAAAAAAGTAAAATGAGTTATTTTTTGCATATTTATTAGACATTTTAACTTAAGTTCTGTATCTCATGTGCTTTCTGGCATGTATTTGCTTCTTCCCAGTCTAGTTCAGTATCATCTCTTCCATATTATTGTTTCTGGCTTTGCAGCTGATTACAAGTATCTAACAAAGGTCAGATTGCAGTTTGTAGTTTTACCAAGGAAATCCTTGAATCTTTTCTTCCATGCCTATCTTCCCCCCATTACTTAGACAGTTAGTCCAAGTTGATAAGAACATTGTTATTGCTGGTACGTCAAATATAAAATCACAGATATATAACTAAACTTCATCTTATAACTTTGAGTTGTTTTGAGACATTCATCAACTTTATAAAAACTTTCCACATAGAAAGCTAGTTTTGTCATCTGTATATAAAACTTCACATAGAATGAGAAAAATTTGAATGGAACTATTCTTA
Organism: Sminthopsis crassicaudata; assembly: GCF_048593235.1. Lineage (NCBI taxonomy): Eukaryota > Metazoa > Chordata > Mammalia > Dasyuromorphia > Dasyuridae > Sminthopsis > Sminthopsis crassicaudata. The sequence continues at coordinate 537,992,124 of NC_133618.1, read as the reverse complement.
TCCAACTTAGAAGCCTAAAGTTCATGCCATAATATATTGGTACCTTTTGCTTTTACTGTGAACCTTATTTCCTTTTAAGACAACTAGAAAAATCTTTTGTAATATTTTGTCTCACATTTTGTTATCTTATATATGTTACTTTCTCTATTAACTTTTTCCTGTCTAAATATCACTCCTCTTTGGGTGCAGAATTTTATTTCTTAAGTGAAAAAGCAGATAAATTTGAATATTTCTCAGTCTTTAAAAAATTACTTTTTACTTATGAGACAGCACTCAATAGATTCCTTTGTGCATCTTTAGCAAAAAAACACATTTTCCTACCCTGGCTTTTATTTGCGTTAAACTTTTTAAGAAATGACATGGCATTGGATCATGTCTGATTTTCTTACTATTATGTAAACTTGGCAAATTTTAATCATAAATAGGAAATCCTTAGGATGTTTTCCAGTGTCTTCTTAAATCTAATTGTGATATTCTTTAAACTCAGATTTTCTGACTTCAGAGCCTTTTTATCCTGGTTGTTTTCAACTCCAGATTAGGAGTATTGAGTATATCACTTCTTATTTTGTAGGTTGTGTTTAGAGCCAGAAATTGGGATAAGACAAAAGGTGAAAGAGTAGTACTCTTTTTTCCTCTCATGCTCCCAATCAGCATTAAAGCCATATGCTGGATTTTTTGTTAACATTTATTCACTTTTTTCTTGGTTTGTCTTGATCCTCTAGGGCAAAGATTACTGACCTTTTCCTGAGGGGGATACTTTGATTTACAGAATGTTATGCTAGCTAGGGTGTGTATTGGAAGTGGGAAGAAGTTGGATTGCTCATCATGAAATTGCTGAACTGGGAGTAAAGAGATGGAGAAGACTAATGTTGGCTATATTTTCCTATCCCCAGAGAATCCCAAAAAACCTTGGATTGTGACCCATTTATCCTATTGAAAACTTTTAACTCAGAATTTATGAATATTTTAACATGAACTACATTGAAATTTACCTTTTCTAAAAATTGTGAGCCTATATATAGGTTTTCTCAGTAAAAACTTAATAGTTCAAACTACATTGTTGGGGGCATATTTAACCTATTTCAGAAATCTTTTACAAGGATTATAGGATTGTATTGATTTGCCAAAAGATACTATTAATTACAGCTTTTTGTATTTTCATTAAAGAGATCAAGCAGAACCTTTGCTAAGAAGTTAATGATTCATTTCAAATTACTTTACTTTTAAAATATGCTATACTTGAAAGATAATAATAAACATTTTTAAAGTGCTCTAAAACTCAGATTTGCTTTCATCCAACTAATAGTAACAGATGAAATTGAAATTGATGTTACTTCCCAACACATATCTCAAGATATGTTTTTCCATATATTCATCAATAATGTAAAGTTTATAAACCACAGAAAATCCCACAATAGGAAAAGATACTAGCCAATTTCTCTGCTTTGTCTTTTTTCTCCACCAAACTAACTGCAGCAATTAGCTGATTGTAAATAGCATCAATCAGTTTGTACTACAATTAATTTGGGTGTTGAACTGGCCTCTACACATTAATCTGTCAATATGTTTTTTAGGATTGTTTGTAGAATGGCTTGGGAAGGAAGCTGTTTCTGTAACCTGCACTGTACTTTTAATTATCACAGCTCTCAGAAGCCTCAACCTCTGAAATGTATAGAAGGAAAATATTTCCCTTGATAAATGAAGCTCTAGTTTATTCATTTGGTTGAAGTTTAGAATAGAGAAAAATATTTAAAGCATTACTACAATGGTCTGAAAGCAAACTATTTTTTTCCAGGTGATATTGAATTAAAAACTCCATCCATTTTCTGCCCATGCAAGGTATACAATTCCCAGGAAATTGATTTTTTTTTTTCAGGGCTTACGATGGCTTTTCCCTGGCTTTAGCTGTGTGGAAACAAGACTTTTATTGAATTTGTTTTAGTGAATAGATAAAGTTGGCACTGAATTTTTAAGTGACTGGACCAAGTTTGTAGAAAATTACCAACAGCATCAAATAGAATCTGAGTGATCTTAAACATGTGAACAGTAATAGCTTATTTAAAAGTACTTGAAAACTCTAAATTATTGTTTACTGAGCACTAAAATGAAGTGCCTTCTACTTGTGATAAAAATATGATTAATATTTGTATTAGAAAAGATTGCATAAAACCACTAAAGTTGAAAAGTCAAATGAATATTATCATGGTGTAGTGCATCAACAAAAATAGCTTTAATTTGTTGGTGTTATGCCATATTCCTCTCCCCCCCCCCTTTTGCACTGTTATATGTGACAGCATGTGAATTTTAAAATGCATTACTTGGACATTTTCCATCAGCATAGGATATCTTCTACCTGGCTTTGTGCCACCATGTTATTGCTGAATATTAATACTGATTCACCACTTGCAAAGTGCAGCTATACCTTGCATTTGGAAAATCACTGTAGGTTATCCAATTAGTTTGTTGTGTATTAACTTATTGAATTCTTCACATGGATTGCTTTACAGATCATTTAAAAGATGCTAGTATTATCTGTGGTTTGTATGTATTTCTTTTTCATTCTGGCTTTGGTTATGTTCATTGCCATTTGGCTTTGGTTCTTTGCAGTACTGGGGATCCTTTTCTTATCAGTATCTCTGACCTGACCCTTTTGAGCTATGTTATATCATTCCATTTTGACATCTTTTATCAAACTTTAATGAAATGACCCAGGCAAACAAATTGTCATTAAACTTTCCATCACTTTGTCCCTTGGTATCGTCTTTTATAAATTGGACAGCAAATGTTGTATTGATCTTCTCGTTCTTGCAGCTGAACTTGAAATGACCCAGACTGCTTGTTGTTTATGGCCCGGAGTGGCTTTTCCTTGACATTTCCATCCACAGCATGACACCCCTTTTGTTTTTCTTTCTTTCTTGTGGAGATGAATGAACAAGACATACGGTATCGAGACACCCTCGGTCATGGCAATGGAGGCACAGTCTACAAGTGAGTAGTCCATTTTGTTTAAACTTTCTGGATCCAGTTTAACCCAAAGGTGATTCGGGCTGTCTGTAACAAGATGTTAAATGACCATCAGCAATTAGATTTTATTTTCATATTTGACTCCAGATTCTGCAAGGCATCTATTTTCTCAAAAAATGGTGGAATGGTGCATTTATATTGCCTTTTAAATATTTCTGAGACTGAGTCTCTCCTGGGTGAACAGTTAATAGGCCACCTTTAGCAAATACACCTTTAACTGACCTAAAGTTTAATGCATTTTTTCCTTCACTCCTTTTTTAATACCATTATTCCTTTTAAACTTGCTAGCATCCTGTGCTAGTCCAATGTTTACATCAATGCCCAATGGAAGCAAAACCTTATAAATACCATTGCTTTGCCCTGTGTCAACACTCTGAAAGTTATTAAAAAAAAAAAAAAAAAAACTTCTTCCTGTTATATTTCCTTCTCTCTTCACTTGACTCCCTTGAGAGGTTTTCTACACATTGATGAATATGTTAAGTTATAAAGTTCTTCCAAATTTCAGTTGCTTTGCTCATACCCTGAAGGAGTGTTCATTTTAATATTTTAAAAATTGTAACAGCAAAGGAGTAGCTTTCTCGACAGGGAAGTCTTTCTTACACAGTAGTAAAAAGTTTAAACTACATAATGTAATATCTGGTACTTAATAGTCTTCAGTGGTGTATGAAAAATATTCCAGTAGGAATTAAGAAATCCATACTCTGTAAGAAAGCCCTGAGGGAGTAATAAAGCTTTTCTCCAGAGAGCTATTTACCATATATACAGTAATCCTGCATCCTATTATGATCTTGTTTATACCTTAGATATTTTAACTTTGATAGTAACATGTACTCCCAAAGTTGTAAAATAACCCATTTATTTTCTAATTGGTTAATAATGTCCTTAGATCCTTAAGTTCTGACTAAAAGCATGAATACAGATGAAAATCACATTATAACTGCAAAAGGGGCATGTTCTTAGATTCCAAGAGGGGATGTCCTCACCTTGACTAAAATCAAACCAAATGTTTCTTGGAAGATAATCAAGTCCTTAGCCTCAGGTCCAGTCCTTTGAGCTGTCTGGAGAGTCACAGATCTGGACTTCAGCTATTCTGTCTGACTTTAGTTCTGGTCAACACCTGTTCTAAAAGCCTAGTACTCCTGTTATATCTTAGAGAAGAAAATATTGATCTTTTGTGAGAAAGAAAATATTTACAACTAAATTCCTCTGGATTTTTTTTTAAATTAAATTTTATGTTTTAAAATAGTAGAACAAAAATGCTGCTGTTTTTAAAAAGGTCAAAGACCACAGTTCTGTTTCTCTCTGCCTGTCCTCCTGAAGTGCCTCTATTTTTCTATAAGTAATTTTTCTTCATATCTGTCTCCTCTCCTTTATCTTTATGTTTAACTTGAATTGTTCCCTCTCATACCATCGGTGACCAAGGACAGAGCTTTTCTAGGAACCATTTCCTATCATTCACTGTAGTATTAGCGCAACTACATGATACAGTGGATAGAGTTCTGGACCTCAAGTCAGGAAGACTCATCTTCCTAAGTTCAAATCTAGCATCAGACAACAATAGCTGTGGTATTATTGTCCATTTGCTAAGAACTTGGATGAGGTAGAAAAGAGCATGGGATATGAGTCACCTGTACAAAACAATAATCAGTCTCAATAGTTCTCTTTCCTTGGGCCCTCAAGCTGATAGCCAGAACTAGAGAGCTGAGGGAGAGGGAATTCTTTAGGGATAAGTTTGAGGATGTTTGAGTACTTCTATCTTGTTCCTTTTGATTCTTCTTTGGAGTCTAGACAATAATAGAGTATTTGAAGAATCAAGAAAAAAAAGCAGCCAAGGTAAAAAACTTTATCACTAATGAAATGGTAGGGAATACCATCAAGTCTTCTTTCTGAATCCTGAATGAATTTAGTGGTTCTTTTGTCATTTTCAGGTATAGTCTAGAAATGTGGCATTCTTTATTAAATTTCACTTTGTGCTTCTCCCTATTTTATATTTTATTTCACCAAAAATGGTAGTATATAACCCTCAAAACATGCTAATCAAAGGCTATGTTGTGAATAACTGTGTTCTAAAATAGAGACAAAGAGAAGTGTCAGTTTTTCAAAATTTTATGCATTAAAGGTAACAAACATCCACATACATTTAGAATCTTAGTTCTGTGGAGAAAATGTACAAAATCTGTGTGCTGCTTTGAGTTTGGGGAAATTATCTCTCCAGAGATAGTAGCCTAAGTCGTCAAAGAAATGTAGCCTGCAGGGTTGTGTAATTAAAGACAGACTTTTAGTCTGACTCCATCTCAATAGGAGGTCTGACACTATCTCTGTCCTCCCGTCTGACCTAGACATTCTGATGAGATTAACTAGAGACCTCCTACTCTACCTAGATGGTCTGATTAACTGTGGGACAACATTCATCAGACCAGATCTTGGGTGACACCAAGGTTATTCCACAGTTAAGAAGGTCTCCTCTCCATCGCCACCCCCCAAATCACTTGACATCCTTTCTCTATCACTCAGCCCCTGAAATAAGAAAATTAGCTGTGCAATATCATCTGAGAGTTTCCTTGGGCCTTCTCCCCTAAAACTGTATAAGATAAATGTATAAAGTTGTGTGTGTGGGGGTGGATGAATGGATATGCGAGTGTTTGTGTTGTGTATCTTTCTCTGTTTTGTGGAGTTGTTAGCCATCTGGCAGCTGCCCATCAGCTGATGCTAATTCAACTTTTTATCTTCAGGCTTTTTACCTCTTGGTTTACTGACCTTCAGTCAAAAAGGATCTGTTGTCATTCAGATAGCATACTAAAAATAATATAATTTAATATAGCTTTATATTGAGTGATCATTTTCATTGTCTTAATATTTCAAAATTTCATAGTGAAGTTATGCTGAAGAATAAAGAAGGTAATAATTTCATTTGCTTTTTATTATAAAGCCTTTATAGTCCTTGAGAAAGACACGGTGAAAATTCTTAGTATTTATTATCTTGTCTGGCTTATTTTTCCATTATCTTTGATCTTTATTCTCACTTGCACCCCTTAAGGTTCTTAGTCAGGTTTGGTTGTTATTGTCCATGAGTGAGTATTCAGGTTTATGGCTCATTATAGATGTAGTGTTTGGCAGAAACTGGGGATCTACTGTAGCATGGTATCAGAAAAACAAACATTTGTTGTTTTGTTTGACTTCCTTCCATACTGTGTTTATTTTAATGGTATGAACTACAAAAATGGGGCTTTTTAGACAAATTGGTTATATTATAGGATTCACTAAGTAAGTGACATCAAAAAAATTTTTTTAAGCCATGCCTTAGTAACAAAACTTCTTAATGGCCTTCAATTTTTTTTCTTGTGATATGTAATAACTGGTAAATACAGAGTAATAATTTAAAACTCTGTAATCAGTACCTTCCCACTTACAGGGGAAAAAGAGGAGATATTTTGGGTATGTATGTTGGTCATAGGTTATGAGTTTTTTGGAGTTAAGATATCCTGTGGGGCTACAAAGCATATTATTGATAGTTAATAACATTTCTATCCTTTCAAAAATTGGAGATAGTCCTGCCCAGCAAAAAGAAAACATAGAGAAAGCAACTCTTGCAATAAAATAGACAAGAAAAGAAAGCTGTTGCTTTTCATGTTTGTTGTATGATAGTAAAGTAGACATCTTCTAAAGAATTGAGGCTTTTTCTTAGAATTGTTGGGAAGATTGTAGAGAAAATATCATAAATAGTTCAAGCATATTCACTGTTCCTAAAAAGAAAATTTTAGAAAAAGAGAAATTAAAACATAAAATGGAAGTTTTCTTTTTAGATACCTTGTCATTTCTATAACACTGTAGTTTATAATATAAATATAGCTCACAAATCTTATTTTTTTAGTCATTTCATTTCTACTGCTATATATATTGGAAGGGATTCAGACTTGTATTTCATTGGTGTGGGCAATTCCTAATGTGGGAACTCTCCCTTCTGATGCAAATCAGCAGCTTCTCTGGAATATAGTTTTAGAAACAGAGGATTGTAAGTCAGAGGACTAAGGAACAAACTCTGGTCTTGCCATTTGCTAGCTGTGTGATCTTAGACAAATTACCTTGCTTTTCTGGGCCTGATTCCTCATCTGTACCATAGTACAGAGACATGATTTTGTAAACAGGTATTTACATGAAGAAGAAATTAAATTTTTCTAGTCAGATCATACAGACCCAGAAGGTCTATTGGTAAGGTCATATCTTGATGTAGACCATTTGGCTAAAAGAATGGACATTTCTATTCAATTATGTAGGTCTTGCAAGGAAGTGGTTTAGCAACAGCTGTCATCCATAGAATATTGTAGTATAAAAAACCTTTTTAGCATTGCCTTTATCTGTTATTTGCTGAGGCAATTGGGGCTAAGTGACTTGCCCAGGGTCACACAGCTAGGAAGTGTTGAGTGTCTGAGACCAGATTTGAACTTAGGTCCTCCTGGCTTCAGGGATGGTGCTCTATCCACCTCGTTGCCCCATGGTAGTGCTATTATTAATGCAAACATTTTAAAATGTTGAATGATAAAAGGTCAGTTGACTCAATGTTTTGTTTCTCCTTGTTCTTTGATGTCTGAAGTGGAAGTAAATTTGATCCCATTTATTTAAAGAAGATAATAGGATAAATTGAAGGTCTCATATGTTGGGTTATTTGATTAATTAGGTATTAATTTAATGATGCCTAGTAGAGTATAAGCTTTATACTCTGTATACATTTTTTTTTTTCATTTTGTCCTCATATTCCTAGTGTCTAGCATAATACCCTGAACAACTTAGGTCCATACTAAGTATTGTTGAATTAAATTAAGTAGGAAAAAAAAAATACCTGTAAATATCCAGAGCTAGACAGTCTAATAAGATTTGTCAGTTTTTCAATAACTGGCCTTGCTGAGTTAAGAAGAGCTCATCAATGGGTGTGATGCAGGGTGCTATGTTTTTCTACCTCAACAAATTTTGCACACCTTCTTTTGAAATTATACAAGGATTCTGATCTGCATCAATAAAAGGAATGTCTTAAACGAAATTTAATATTCTTCAACTACCTCTTCCCTCAAACTTAGAGCTAGTGATGATAAATAGCCTTAGAGAGTGTAAAGGCATCATTAAATTATAATTTTCAGATAATAAAATTCCATGTATTCCATGCCTTATTCTGTTTTATTTTATGTGGCATGTATTGAACATTTCTTAATACCAAGAAAGATCTTATATTCCCTATTCCTAACATATTTAAGGATGCCAAATCAAAACAACATACTTGATCTGAAATCATCCATGAACTCACTCTTTCCCAGGTTCTTTAAGGATTCAGGGCATCATTGTTCCATATCCTACTCCTTTTTTGTCTAAAATATGCCTTGGAAATTAGGTAAAATATTCTAAGTGCTGTTTTAATAAATACTAGCCTGTGATTTAGGATAACTATTTGGTTTATTTTAACTTTAACCTTCTGATCAAATGAATAGTCTTATCCTGTGCTGAAGATCATGATGTTTTAAACTAGCAAATAAAATATCTGAATCCAAAATTGAATTTTTCTATATGACTGGATTGTATTAAAGTACCTTTTATGGACAGATATTTATGTTTTAAGAAAAATCAATAAGCACTTGTCAAATAAAATTAATTAGGTGTGTTTCACTTTTGCCCTTCTCTCAGTGTTCACAATTAGAGATTCATTTCAGGAGACAATGTATGTAGTATTGATTAGAATCTAAGAAATGAACCTGAGTTCATGTGATTGGATGCATCTTTTTTTCCTTTGCTCCCTCTCCACCAGCCCCACCACTTTGCTACAACTTTACACTTAGTCATATCCATTATGGCAATGATGTATTATTGGCATTCAGCAAACATGACAGGATGTCACAGGTCACTGAACAGAAATTTTCAGACTCTGTTTCCACCTGAATTAACTATTATTGAAATAGTTTATTGAGATTGAAGTATTGATCACTTTTCATGCTAACCTTGGCTTAAAGGAAGGGAAAGAAAGGGAGTAGTAGTGTTTTTGAAAGACACTAAATTTCATTTTTAAAAATCTTACTTATATAGTCTTCCCCCTTCCCTTTGTTTTATAGCCTCTATAGCTTTATTGCTTGGAGAAGGGGTATGTTGGCTTTAGTTTTATGACATTATAATTATATTTCAGAAATTCACTTGATTACTATGGGTAACGAAATTGTTCCAGCATATTGGTTTGGCTAATATTGCTATACAAACAACTTTTCAGTCAATTGAGTCTGGTAAAAAAAAAAATCAATACCTTATAATAATTTTTTTCAGCGAGAACTTGCTGAATCTTTGTTTTACCACCTACATTTCTTTTTAAGAAAGAAAATTTTTAAAAGGCAAAGTTTTGTACTAATGTTTTCTTGTAGCTAAAATCTTTTATTAATAAACTAAAAAAAAGTAGTAGAATGGGTAAAGTTAAGCAAACTCTGACAAATCTAAACAGAAGGAGCCTTGGTCGAAGTATATACTGTTTTTGTTAGGAATAATTTTAGAAGATTTTTAATTACTTATAGCTCAATATGAGCCAATAAGGTGATGTAGCAAAACAGAGAAAAAAAAAAAAAAACCTTAACACGATGCATGTAAATTAGTAAACATATAGTGTCATAGTGTCCTGATCATAGAAATTAATAGCTCTGTCGTTTTCAGCACTGAACAGACCATAGTTGTGGAATATTGTCAAGTTAAGATGCATATTGGCAAACTTTAAATACATGTAGGAGAAGGACAGCCATATTAATGAGGGCTTAGGAAATAGTATCCTTTCTTCTTTTTTCTCCCATTGATATTTACTGACACAAGAATTTATAATGTATACTGGTATGGGGTAAAGAGATGTTTAAGATGTATTCCCTGCACTCAAGAGCTCACATTCCAACAGAGTAGATAACTCATGAACCTGAATAAAAGTTAAATGAAGCAAAATATAATGAGATTAAAGTGTTTCAGAGAACCAAAGTCACACCAGAGAATGCAGTTGAAGTATGAAAAACAGTTTTAAAGAGTTGAATTAATGTCAGTTGCCTTAAAATAATTAAAGAACTGTTGAGTAAAAGGATGTTAGAAATTTTTTGTTGTTGTTTATTCTAGAAGTCTGGGTTCAAATCACTTTGTAGAAGTTAAAAAGACATGTGGCCCAGAAAAACTTTCATCATGCCTTGCATATAGTAGGCATATAATAAATTGTATGTCTTGTAGAATAGTCTATACTGGAATATAATGAGCTTCCATTTAGTTTGAGATATTTAAGAAAAATTTAGATAGATAATTATCTGTAGAAACAATTCATCTAATTGGAATTGGAAATTACTTGCATAACCTCTAAGGTTCCTTTTAACTCAAATTCTGTGATTTTCTTTTTAAAAAAAATTTTCTTTCTGAAGTAAATCCAACTTAGTTTGTTGTTTGGGCTATTCTTTGGATCTATTTATATGTATAAAAACTTAAAATTTAGTCATTGAATTCACAGATTATTTATTTACATGGTTATACTGTTGTATGTGATACATTTCTAGATGAATAACAAACTTTCTAATTTTTCTCAGTTCTCTTACAGTAGTTAATGTGTAGGGAAGTTGTAGGCTTTTGGTTGGCATGTAGCTGAGGAAAATATTTGTATCCTATGGCATCTAGAGTATTTACTTAAAATTGCTTTTTTGAAAAATAATTCACCAGAAAGTCCAAAAAGCATTTACAGTTTATACCTTTCTGCCATGAATTTTTTTTTTTTCTTTTAGCTTTATCATTGATAACTTGGGTCTGAAAGGAACCACATTTTTGTGAAATTGCTACCATATGGAATGTTTAAAGTCTGTTTGGAGGGATGGAAAGAATATATACATTCTACTTCTGAATCTAAGTTGCAAGTATACTAAAATCGGGAGAGTTTTCTGTATTGATCTAAAACATGCATAGCATGCACAATTGTTGTTCGGTCATTTCAGTCATGTCTGACTCTTCATGATCCCATTTGGGGTTTTCTTAGCAAAGATACTAGAGTGGTTTCCAATTTCCTTCTCCAGCTCATTTGACAGATGAGGAAACTGAAGCAAACAGAGCTTAGTGATTTGCCCAGGGTCATACAATTAGGAAATGTCTGAGGAAATGTCAGATTTCAACTCAGATCTTCCTGGCTATAAGCCCAATGCTCTATGCACTGCACCACCTAACTGTCCTAGGTACATCAGTATACTTAACATTAATTTTTAGTGAGGTCTTTTTTTAAACTTTGTACTATACTGTCTCTTCTTTCCTCAAGCTATATCAGTGTTTTTATATTTTGAAAAAATTTTAAAGATCATGTGACTTTATTGCCAAAAGCAGAGGTCATAGTTTTTTGTGTTGCAAAATCAAATAATGAAATGAAAAATGTTCAGACAAAATTAGAATTTGCTTTAGGGCACAATCAATATAGCATTTTAACAAGCTTAGTGTATTTGGAAATTATATATTGTCTAAGGTTTTCAGACATACTGATTCTATTATGTCTGCTTATTGTAGCAGCAAAGTGTAACAATAAACTTAAGTCAATAAACATAAAGCCTTGATTAAACCGTAATTAAATTTTGAAAAAAATTATCTAAAAACTAAGAAGAAAATTTTTTTTCCACTTGTCATATTAACTAAATGATATATAGTAGAATTTTGTTAGTAAATAAGTTACATGGAATAAATTTTGAAGGTAGATATTTAATTGCCCCTCAATTTTTGTCTCTAGGAGGTTCTTAGATTAGAGCATTTCACTGCCTTACCTTCTGCGGCAAAGGATTAAGTAGAATAAATGAAAGTTTGACCTGTTCTCTCTTTAAAGCCTATATAAGCTGTTTTGATACTCTTCCTTCCCAATCTTAAAGAGGGACTTTAATTATATTATAATTATTACAGTTCTATGTCTTTATACTTTTATTGTACCTTGAGATTTAATTGTTCTTTAACTTTTCAAGGTATTCTAACATTTATCATCTCACTGTATGTGTCTAACAACATTGTAAGCTAAGTAGGACAAGTTTTTGATCATTGTGAAAACTGAGGCAGAGTAGTGCCAAGTGACTTTACCTAATTACTAACAGAAAACTAGTTTTAAAAAAAGTTTGGCTACATTTAAAAGGTAAATTTAAGTTGATCAGATTGTGTCTGCACTTATAAGAATGTGTGCATTATCAAGTAAGTGTACTCTTTAGATATTTTGGTGAATTGTCATGGCAGTTATTGTCACGGAACAATTAACGAAAAAAACTTGGGACAGTTACGAAAATGGGGCTAGCATCTGAGAGTTGAACTGGGGTGAAGACTTTGATAAGACTGACTTTTATGTATCATGAGTTTTTATTCTTAAAAATGTCTTCCTCTACACTTCTGGAATTTCTGAATATTTTTTTTCATATTATCTGAAATTCTACCCCGTCTTAGAAAATTAAAAGACTATTAATCATATATATTATCATGATTTAGTTCAATTAGATTGATTTCCTCCTGAAATAGACCTGTAATTCTTAGGAAATATTAATTTTTATTAAGAATGTATAAAATCTTTCCAGATTTCAGGCATGTGGGGAGGTATTAGTACCTGAGTTATAGTTGGTAGTATGAGAGGTACACTAGCATATTGATGGAAGATTCAGAAAGAGAAATGTAAGGGCACAAAAGAAAAATGACTGAAATTTTGTCTGGGTCCCTTTCCTTCCTTTAAGATCTCTTTGGGGTATAAGCCCAGTACTAACACTGCTGGATCAAAGGATGCACAGTTTGATAACTTTTTGAGCATAGTTCCATATTGTTTTCCAGAATGGCTGGATGTATTCACAATTCCACCAACAATGCATCAGTGTCCCGGTTTTCCCACATCCCCTCCAATATTCATCATCATCTTTTCCTGTCATCTTAGCCAATCTGAGAGGGGTGCAGTGGTACCTCAGGGTTGTCTTAATAATAATTGTCTTTTTGCATTTTTCTGATCAATAGTGATTTAGAGCATTTTTTCATGTGACTAAAAATGGTTTTAATCTCTTCATCTCAAAATTGTCTCCATTTTTCTAATATGTGAGATACAACCTTTAGTTCAGTTAGTGACTGCATGCTCTCTGACATTTCATAGGACTTGTCTCTCCCATTAAATTAATTTTTATTGTAATCATTACTGTCCTTAAATTACATATGAATCTACTATCCTGTACTTTACATGATGAGATACTAAATTAGGTTGGGTGAATAATTGTTTCTGCATTCTTGATGCAATTTTCTGTGTGTGTGTGTGTGTGTGTGTGTGTGTGTGTGTGTGTGTGTGTGTGTGTGTGTGTTGTATCCATACATATTTATATGCACATATATATCTTAATTATCCAGATGTCAGGAATATTACTTTTGGTCACAAGCCACACAGTATTGGCTGTTCATTTGATCATGTAGATTGGTTTTTGTCTTTTTATTGTCATCATATAATTATGCTTTTCTTTTCATAATCTTCGTTGGTCCTGTTAGTTTTTTCTGCTTGACATATCTTTATAAATGAAGCTAGTTTTCCTTTCCTTCCCCCATTTCCATTCCTATTTATCATGTTTTTAAATGTATCACAGACATTTAAAGAAGAATTGACTGTTTGAGTTCCCTTAGTGGCCTCTCAATTAACCTCAAAGGATTTTATAAAACCATAGTTATTTAGTTTTTATATCATCTTGTTAGCAGAATGAAATACTATTATAAAATACCTTGCTAGTCTACAAATAAGAGTGTGTATTTTTGTTTTGGTTGGTTCAGACCTGTGATTCATACACAGTCAGTGTGATTCATTGGTTTAGTGTGGTGGTATCAAACTCAAATAGAAGTGCACATTCTAATGTTGGAACCTCCTAGTGAAAGAGCTCTCCCAGTGTAGACCATGTACTATCTAATTCAATTATATTCTTTGTGCACATGGAGAATATGTGTATGTGATGGAGCATAGCATATTGGAGAAAACTTTGGAATCAGATTCAAGTGCCATGTCTGACACATCATGACAAGATACCAAGCATTTAACCTCCTGAGCCTGTCTCCTTTTCTGTAAAATGAGAGTAATGATAAATACCTTTTATACCAGCCTAACCAAGGCTATCATGAGATTCAAATGAGCACATGATGTTTATAAAACACTTGAAGATTTTAAAGTGTTAGATAAGTAAGTTATTACTGTCATTATCATTAATCATTATGTGAATATTGGAGGAGAATTGAATGGGTTGTTTTTCAAAACCAGTATTATAACAGTGGAATTTTGTACAGCTAAAGTTCTTATATAAAATCAGCAAATTGCAACATAGGCAGTTAAATAGTATTACTTGCATCTTTTTTTTTTCCCTTTTTGTTTAGTCTTGTTGACATGGAATGACTATATTAAATTGAATGAAACAAATACCAAACAAGGTGTATATCTGCAGGTATTAAAACCAAGGGCCAGTTTCTTATATACAGCTCTCTGCAAATTGTTTAAAATGTGTTAGAAATAACCATATTGCAATCTGCACCAGTGCTTCTGGTACAGGAAGATGACCCTTGGTTTCAGAGACCATGCCAGAGTACTCTAGTGAGTTCGGGTAAGTCTTACTAAGTTGGGAATGCTTCCTGTACAGATCTAGTGACATTCTTGTCATGGCTCATCATCAGAAATAAGAAATTTTTCCTCGCATGTGTAGAGCACTTAAAGTTTGCACAGCTTTTTACATATATTGTTTTCTGGTCATTCTCACAATAACCCTGTGAGGCAAGTACTTTTATTATTCCTGTTTGACACATGAAGATTTTTTGGCCATCATATAAAATTATCTACTAAGATGTGGAGTGGCTATTGCATGTGTTGGTAGAGCAATGACTCAGATTAAGAAAATCACAGCTTTTGAAAATTCAAGTATCTCCCTCAAAAGCAGTAGTCAGGTTGTATTTTAAATTCAGTGTCCAGCATTTGGCTTTATAATCTTCTTACTTAAGAGCCCTTATCTCTAACCTACTTACTGCTTACTCTTATCAATATATTACTTATGCACTCTCAATATATGAACTATTATTTATAAATTATATATTTTAATGTTCTAGTATATTATGTGCATTATAAAAATATACTAAACAAATTTTAAAAGGATTAAATGAAGATCAAATAAACAATGAAAATTATTTTGCACTTCTTACTAAATATATAATTATTTATTTTTTTTGCTAAATGTAATTAATTTATTAAAATATAATTAGTAATATTTAAAATAAAATTTATTAATATAATTAAATTATTATTTTTAAAACTTGCCTGAATATGTTTCATTACTTGAAAATCATGAGTGACAGTGATCCAAAGGTTCGGTTCTTCATTCACATTGTTCTGATATTTAATTTTAATAGCTGTCATTGCTGAAAATGGTATTTATATTAACACCTGGCTCCATTTAAAAGAAGTGCATCATTCGCTGTGCTTACAAAATGCTAACACTCATTTTTCTTTTCTTTTTTTTTAAATCAAAGCTTTATTTTCAAAACATATGCATGGATAATTTTTGAACATTGACCCTTGCAAAACTTGAATATTGGAGGAGAATTGAACGAGTAATTCAGTATATGCTAAACATGTGCAATTTTTCCATACATATTTCCACATCTGTCATGCTGTACAAGAAAAATCAGATGAAAAAGGGGAAAAAAAAAGTGAGAAAAAACAAAGTACAAGCAAACAAAAACAAAAAGAGTGAAAATGCTATGTTATGATCCATACTCAGTCCCCACAGACTTCTCTCTGGTTGCAGATGGCTCTCTTCATCACATGACCATTGAAACTGGACTGAATCATCTCATTGTTCATTGTTGAAAAGAGCCACATCCATCCAAATTGATCATCGTATAATCTTCTTATTGTCATATACAATGATCTCCTGGTTTCTTCTTACTTCACTTAGCATCAGTTCATGTAAGTCCCTCTAGGCCTCTCTAAAATCATCCTGCTGATCATTTCTTATAGAACAATAATATTCTACAACATTCATATACAATAACTTACTCAGCCATTCTCTAACTGATGGGCATCCACATAGTTTCCAGTTTCTTGCCACTACAAAAAGGGCTGCCACAAACATTTGCACATGTGGGTCCCTTTCCCTCCTTTTATGATCTCTTTGGGATATAAGCCCAATAGAAACACTGCTGGGTCAAAGGGTATGCACAGTTTGATAGTCCTTTGGGCTTAATTCCAAATTGCTGTTTAGAATGCTAATACTCATTTTTCAATCTCCTCCAACAATAATTTAAAGGTTTTTGATTGAAGTTCAGCTAATAGATTTCCATTTCCTTGGTGCCCACAAACCGAATGCAAAGTGTTATAAAAACAAGTAGGTTCACTGAAATTAGTTTGTAAGATTTTTAAGCAAATTAGAACATTCTGTTTCCAATCTTAAAAATTGTACAGGCATGATGGTTTTTAATAGATAACAAAGATGACTTTTTTGGGTGATGAGAAAACTTATTTTTGAAATTTCTTGCCAACTGATTGCTTCATATAATATGTTAAGGAAGATGGTATGCTTAGGGTTAGAATTATGATCAGCAATATTAGTTATGAACGTATTTCATGTAATCTTGATAATTTTGACTATCAGTATTATCAGATCTGATTTGATTTTTCTCGTTCCTAATTAGCTCCATGAAGAATTGAAGTGTCAGCTTAGCCATTTCCTTTCTCACTTGTGCTCCCATTGGTCTTATTTTTAATTCAAGGAATCTTTTAATGTCTCATGTCCATTTTGTAAAGATTAGTTAAGTTAAAATTAGGTAATAGAATCTTATCTTACCATTTAACTCAGCATGCATAAACTGCAGTATGTCTCAGTATGCCAAAAGCCAAGAAAGAGATTGGGG
The DNA here is from genome assembly GCF_048593235.1 of Sminthopsis crassicaudata. Taxonomy (NCBI): domain Eukaryota; kingdom Metazoa; phylum Chordata; class Mammalia; order Dasyuromorphia; family Dasyuridae; genus Sminthopsis; species Sminthopsis crassicaudata. The sequence continues at coordinate 537,975,207 of NC_133618.1, read as the reverse complement.
GCCATTTTATATTGTGGGAGTCCTTTTCTTTACCACCATACATGACAACATGACCGAAAGAGGTCACTACTGCCAGTCCGTTTATTAATAACTAGGAAAGCTTGATTTCTTTCATTTCCGGATAAGAAAATAAACAAAAATTCTAATTTCCCCCCCTAATTCCTAGTGAATCCCCAGCATCCCACTTTGGGAACCATGGTTTTAGATAGAGAATATTAGAATCACATTGGACTGTGCTGTGGAAGCCCTTCAGATTGCTTCACATGGTCTTGTTTAAGAAAGAAGGCAGTCTAATGATTGTGTGGGATTGGTTGTTGCTATTTAAAAAAAAAAACAAAAAAAAACCTCCTGGTTTGTTTGACCCTGGCCATGACTTGCTTATTTCATGAAATCTGTTATGCACAAAAGTGCATAAAATGAAGATAAAGTGCCCTCTCTCCAGCCTGACAAAAGCCATTCCTTTGCAGAATGGTAGCTGCAGTGAAAGTAAATAAATGAATGGACAGCAATCACAGCCTAGTTGATGAAACTGTTCAATTAAAGCACAGGCATTTACATGGTGTAATTTCCCTAAATTGCCAATGAGCCCCTTTAGACACAACCAGTGTTCAAATTGATTTCAGCATTGATTTTGGCTGAAGCTGATAAATTTCTGCTTGTTAGTTAAAGTAATTTTGCAGAAGACTTTGTACTGCAGTATTGAAGTGTTCATTTAGCTGATGGTTAAAAGAGGAGTTATTTACAGAGGCCTCTACTGTTGTTCTGAGATGGGACAATTCCCCAATCATCTTTTACTTTTAATTTTTTAAGCTTCAGTATACCAATCAATAGGTGATTGAAACTGATTAAAACTTATCCAACCAGCTGCCTATGGCAGTTTAATTAGAAACTGGTTGATTCTTAAATTAAAGTTGTCTTGTTTTCATTGTGTAGCCATCTTCCAGAAGAGCAAGGGACTAATAGCTCTGAAAACTTAGTTTGGTTTTGCAATGGCATCTGCTAATTATATAATGTGAATTTCTCAATTGCTACTCATAAAACAATCTGAGTGGTTACCTATCTTTACAGAGCTTAGAAGCAACAATATGCTCGTTAGAGAAGCCATTGGTTTTTTAGGCAAGACTGTAAAGTAGGCTGCACTGGTAGATGTAGCATAATTCTTATGGGATAATAGTGTTTTGAGAATTGACGTCTGATTTCATAACTAAAATATTTGAACTTAAAAAGTGTCAGTTCAAAACAAAGCTATAATTATGGCTCATGCACTTTTTCCCCCTAACCATCATCAGATTCAAAATTATATCTTGTTCCAATTTTGAGGTCTTAGTTTCAATAAAAAAGAAACCCTAAGGATGTAAGAATGAGAAATCTTCATGAGCTGTTTGTTGGCTTTTCATCAGCTTTCAGGGCAAAATCATAGAGGAGAGTTAATCTGTTTTACATTTATTTAGGGGAAGATAAGCTTACTCATAACCAAATTATTTCATCCAATATGGGACAATTCTTTCTTTTCTCTATGGAAATGTGTTAATTTTTCAGTCACCAGGGATATATGGCATCTGCTACAGGAGAAAGGGGAATAAATGACTCACTTTGCGGAGGTGCATTTATTCTATTGGCCCACTGGGGTACTATTGAGTGTGGTAGAAAAGGTAATTTAGTAAATAGTACCCCAGTGGCCTGAAAAAGTTAATGCGCTTTTGAAAAGTGAGTCATTTAATCACTTTAAACTATTACTTTCTTAAAAACCAACAACTGACCACATCCAAATATTCTTAGAAGAAACTAGAATTAGAAAATTTGGAAACAAGCAGTTCACATAAAGATACTGCATAGTAAAAGCTTTCCTAAAATAAATATTCTTAGACCTCCAATTTTACAAGTTTACTTATCATTAGCTTAAACCAAAAACAAAGATTAAATTATAATCATATTATTTCAAGTTACTGCTCTTTATTTTTATTTTTTTCCAGACTTATTTACCCGCTTACTCCATTTCTTTCTCCCATTCTCATGATTATATGTTATTTAATCTTACCTTTCTGGTTTGCCCATCACATCTTTTAGACTATTTGATCAAGAAATCTTTCTGCCAGTAGTATGGTGATTCTCAAAGATATTTTGAAAGATTGCTGCAAGGAATTTCAGTGACTGCTGCATGTAGTGATTGAGGCCTGAGTGAAACTTTATCACATCAAGAAGAAATGTGGAAATGGTAATAACCATATTAACTCACATGGCACATTTGGAACTAAGAGTTTAAGGTGAATTGTTAAACAAGATAAATAAAATGATTCCAACTCATGGAAGAACTATAAATGGGAAAAAGAATTTAAAATGTGGGATTTTCCCAAATCTGAAAGCTTCCCTAAATCGTATCTTTAATGTTGATTTGTGGATTGATATGTATCTGAGGAGGGTTTTGTTTTGTTTTGTTTTGTTTTTGATGGCTATGTTCTAATGCTTCAGTTTGTTTCACACAAACATTTTTAGTATTTTGCTACTTAACACCAAATCATTTTGCAATCAGTAATCAAGCATCTGTAATGAAATTTTAGGCAGAAGGAAGGTTAGCATAGAATTGTTGTTTGATCTAGTATAGTTTACATAATAGCTTCTTTTTACAACTGCTTTTTTACTTTGTATTTTCTATCTTAACAGCCAGAGTCAAGTTAATGTCTTTATTATAGGAGGCAACAACTGCCAGTGTTGATTTCCTAGAAAGAAGTTAAGTTTTTTTTTTTTCTGTAGATGGACATTTTAGTGTGACAACATGCTCATTAAAATTCCAGTGCCTGACCATGAACACTAAACATAATGATAAGTCTACAAACAAACAAAACTTCACCAAGCAATTTTAGAAATAACCCAAGCTATAAAACAAATACTTTTTTGACTAAGTTGCAGTTAGACTATTATATTTGATTTTGATTAGTAAATAGATTTAATAATTAGAAGCCTTTGTTTTCTTTTCTTTTTTTCTATTTTTTATTCTGGTGAGGCAGTTGGGATTAAATGACTTGCCCAGGTCATACAATTAGTAAGTGTTAAGTGTCTGAGATAGGATTTGAATTCAGGTCCTCCTAACTTCCGGAGCTGGTGTGTCATCCAGCTACCCCTAAATTTAATAGAGTCTGACTATGGTCAACTTAATTTTATATGTTGATAAGGAGTAGAGGTTGTATAAACAAGATAATTTTTTAGCTACTTTTAAAAATAATTTATATTTTATCTCCTCCCTCTAAAATTTTTACCATATCTACTCAAAATTCAAAGGTCTCAAAGTTTCACTTTCTTTTTGCCCTATCTTTGATAAATATCCTAATGATCTTTGGGATCTTTAGTTCTTTAAATGGTCAAAGACAGAAAGAAAAGGATCTGAATGATACACATATGTTCCCTGACCAGCACTTTATCTTCTACATAATAGGCATTTATTAAATGTTTGCCTGTTGAGGCAATTGGGGTTAAGTGACTTGCCCAGGGTCACACAGGTAGGAAGTGTTAAGTGTCTGAGGATGAATTTGAACTCGGGTCCTCCTGACTTCAGGGTCTGTACTTTATCCACTGCTCTATCTAGCTGCCCCTTAAATGTTTATTAGAGACAATAACTGAAAGTTGATTTTATGCAATGATATTAATCCTTATTGTTATAGGAAATAAAAAGGAATATTCTAACATTTTTAATGATTTATTTTTTTTAGAGTTTCTTTTCTATTTCCTATTAAGAAATAACCATGAAAGAAAATAAGCATTTTTTACTACTCACTTAATAGATTATTACCCACTAGCTAATTATTTCTGAGGCTATATACTATGACTTGAACCATTTTAATGACTAAATCTTTTCTTTGGATTTGGTATAAACCATTGGCCATCCATTTGGAAAAATTCCTAAGAATTGGTAGAACTCTATAAATAATTCACAAAATAATTCTGTCTCTGTTTCCACAGTATCCCTGACATATATTCTGTGAGAAGCAGGGAATAATTCAACAGAATAATTCTACTTGGTTTATGAAGGGAAAGTGCTTCTGATTCACAGACCAGCCACAGTACTACCTTATCACCATTACCACTTTGACAGCTCAATTCAAATTAGTCATACATGTGATCACTCATGAAATTCTTGTTTCAGAAGATAAAAAGGAAAAGCTTTTGCTTGATCAAATCGATGTCAATTTTCATATCAAATTGACATTTTTATAGACTTGTGTTGTTTTGTCAGCATTGCTGAAGTCCACTGTGTTTACAGCCAGATCAGGGATAGGTTAACCTGGGGGGAGAGGGGGAAAGAAAATAAACTTATTCTATCTTATAGTCACTTGAAGAAGTATCTGATACTCACTATTGTAAATTATTTCTATTCATAATGTAAAAGGGTTTAATTAGAATGTGTTAAAATATTAATATGCAAGATAGTGCTATAGAAATATGATGTCTACATTAATTGTATGAAAGTAGTACAACCATTATCAGAAAATGTATGATCAGCTCTAGGTTATTTATTTTATGAATAGGAGTCAGCTGGGCCAATTTGTATTTTTGTTTTGCTTTGTTTTACCCTGAGTTTGCAACTCTAGGCATAACTAATTTCAGTAAACAACATGAAAATGCAGATGTATTGAGTTTTATACATGATTCACATTTGTTTCAGAATCCAGATGTTTAGATATGATTACAGGTTGTTTCTGTCTTATGTCCTATATAAATATTAGGACTTTTGCCATTCTCATTTCAAATCTTACTGCTCTTAATTTAAAGAGGATTTTTTTTTAATCTAACTTGCCAAATACCAACAAGCATGAACATTTTCATATATAAACCATCACCACCACAACAAAAAGGATTGTATGTAAAAACATGACTCATATCCAGATCTTATTTTGTTTATAGTAAATTCCGTGTCATTTCAGAGCTGTTGTCTGTGTCTCCCTCTGAACTTCTGTTTCCTTTTTATGCATTTTAAATGCTTTAGTAGCATTCTTTTGTGAAATTATTATTGATTGGGAATTATACCAGATATTTGTATCTAATCAGAATCAGTACTTGTGAATTAGATTCAGAATTGACTATACAGGCCTTATTAATAAAATTTGTAATAAACTTAACTTTCCTTTTCTTATCGGCTGAAGTTCAGCCAGAAAATTTTAATCTGTATACTTTGCTGACCATGGGGCATTCAAGGAGATATTAGCCAACTCTATGATAGTATGTTTTCCTTGCCCTGGCTTTAATGGAAATCTCCTCTCCGAGTCAGAAGGAAGCCCAACTTCCATCTCTAGATCAGATCAATCACAGTCCAAGATGTAATTTGTATCATTAGACTGTTTTTGTATACTATATAATGTTCTTTCAACTGCTTAAAATTTCTGCTTTGGTTGCCAAATGCATCCTTACCTACCAAGCAATCTTGAATCCCCTTTATTTTCTGTTGTTAGCTTGGCTTGGAGCTTTGTGCTTTAGTTCTTTACTGCAGATTTTATTGAATCATGAGTAAAATCTGAAGTAACTGAGGAAACAGATTCAAGCTTTCAAGCATATCACTATAGGAAGCAATGCATGCCAAAGGTGGACCAGGCTTCCTCAATTTGGCACTGCATCCCAAATATAGTCTGTGTATACATTAAAGCAATCAATAAGATATAAACCAGCAAACAAAATCAGGTAATCTGATTTCTAATGGGGGACCGATTAGAGGCTTTCCAAACTGGGAGGGGGAAAATGAACAGATACAATTCTCTGAAAAAGAGGTGTTCTACTCCCCATTCCTACAATGTTTGTATTCAGTTAAAAGAACAGGGAAACAGTAACTGATTGACAAGTATAAAGCCAATTTTCAGATAAAACATATGGGTTGTGTGAGATGTATAATTGTAAGAAACCTTTTTTTCAGTCTTTGGAGCTGTCTAGGTTTCTGGTCAGCATCAGGCAAGCCCAAAGTTGAGGGTCTCTAAGCAACAGATAGAAGAGGTCCAGCTTCCTAGCCTCATAGTGCAACAACATGTTCTCACTGTTCCATAATTGAATAAAATTATCACAAGAAAAATTAGATAGAAAGGGATCCAGGTTGAATAAAAAGACAACTTAGCTCCACATTTGAGTCACAAAATGGCAGGAGTAGGTGTGATTCACTCAATTTCTATAGTTGCCGGTTTTGATTTATGGTAGGAGTGGCCAGCCCCTTTCCCTCATGGATTACTTATCTCTAAGCCAAATCTATAAGGCTTTTCATATATTCAGAATCCGAATTACTTAAGTCAGACTAAAGATCAGACTGCTTAGCTCACAATAGATTAATTTTGAAAGGGGAGATTTACCAGGGTAACCAAGAAAACAACATGAACATCATGAAACAGAAGACCAAAGCAGTACAATGATGATCAATTTTAAAAATGTGTATCCTAGTAACCCACTCCCAATGTACATATAATTATTTCAATCTCCTTGAGTTCCAGGTAGTTCATGGAGTTGTTTGGTCCTTAGGAATATCTTCTCTTGAATGTTCTGGAAAGGGCCTTGAGGGCCTGCTTCTCTGGTTCAAAGTCAATCATAGAAATTCTTAGACAGTTCTGCTTAAATGTGCCAGTAATAAGAAAATACAATATAATATAGTTTCTTAAATTTGGTTTTCAGAATTTCAGTTTTTATACATCACTTCTTATTTTTATCTTTACCTAAATTCTGTACCTGATCTAAAAATCTAAAAAAGGAACCAATTCATGAGGTTCTGACTTGTAAAATGAATCTATTTTTAAATTATCAAATACCTTTAAAAAGGGAAATCATTTTCTTTATAACTATCAATGCAATTTTATATGTAAAATCCTAAACCCAATTTGAGAACTTATTACTAAAACAAAACCAAAGCTTGCATTTCTCTACTTAATATATTTGAAAGTCAATAATATAAATAATACAAAAAATCCAAAACAGTATAATCCTTCTTCTCTCAACATTTAATATTTCATTTAATTAGAAAAATTTTACATTATACCTGTCTTATTACTTTGTCTAGTTTTCCATTTATGAGGTTATCATTCCTGCATTATAATTTGACTATAAATGCTGATTAAAATTTTATATTATACCCAGAGATATAGTCCAGTGTCAATCAATTAATAGATTTAGTATTGTACTTACAAAACTTATATTATTCATCTGCCCTAATAATAAAAATTTGTTATGAAAGAAAAAGGGAGTGACAATCATAAGTGTCAAGACTTCTCCCCTTAAGAGCAGAGACTTATTGGACATATACCATAACAGGTGAAAAACTTTTCCCTTAACTCTGATTCCAGATATGAGCTGTATCTGACATCCAATCATGTCATAAAGTTCACATTCACAGGTTATCATAGCTAGGCTCAGAATTACCCAGATGAGAAAAATATACTGGTCAGAAAGAAAATAATACAATAGGAAAACTGAGTCAAGAGAATCCTACTTTAGGTCATATCCAGGCCTTCCTCTCAACTTTTCCAAGGGATAGACATACAACTACAGCAATTCTCAGACTGTTACACATGCCATTTTCCCTATTTGACTCATGGCTGTACCCATCCCTATAATCAAAACTCATATCTATAGTCCCAAGAATTTTTACCTCAGATAGCGAAATTCATTAATCATTTCTTAAGACTTGAATATTAATTATTTCATGTTTTCCTAACAGTTACATTTAATTTATTTTTTATTTATAAATTAAAATTAATCACATTCTTCAGTTTGAGACATATAGCAAATACCTAATAGTTGACTCATTTTAATGTTTTTAAAGTTACATTTTTCTCAGTTTCAGGTTCTTAAATTTCAGTACTTTAGATTTTGCAACATGTGATCAGTAGAGCTTGTAAGATCTTACGACCCTGCCTGAATACAAAATCTCAAGGGACCTCTTAAAGGTCCATGCAACTTTTTCCTCAGTGAAATAGTAGTAGTAGCAGTAGTAGCAGCAGCAGCAGCAAAAAATACTCCATTAAAACTGAATGGATACCCATCAATTGGAAAATGGCTAAATAAATTATGGTATATGAATGTTATAGAATAACATTCCAATGTTATGGAATATTATTGTTCAAAACAACCAGCAAGATGATTTCAGAGAGACTTAGAGAGACATGAACTGATGCTAAGTGAAATAAGCAGAACCAGGAGATCATTATACACAGCAACAAAAAGATTATACGATGATCAGTCATGATAAATGTGGCTCTCAAACATCAAGATGATTCAAAATAATTCCAATTGTTCAATGATAAAGAGAGCCATCTATACCCAGAGAGAGAACTGTGGGAAGTGAGTGTCCTTCACACATAGCATTTTCACTCTTTTCGTTGTTGCTTACATTTTATTTTGCCTTTTTTTTTTTTCTTTTTTACTTGTTTTATTTGATTTTTCTTGTATAGCACAACAATTGTATAAATATGTATGCATATATTGGATTTAAAATATATTTCTACCATGTTTAACATATTGGACTACTTGCCATTTAGGGGAGGGTATGAGGGAAGGGAGGGAGAATTGGAACACAAGGTTTGGCAAGGGCTAATGTTAAAGAATTGTCCATGCATATGTTCTGAAAAATAAAAAGCTTTAATTTAAAAAATACTCCATTAAACAATTTTTCTGTCCTTTAACAGTTTTAAAATGTTTTAATTACATTTTTTTTACATTTCAGTTCATAATGAAACAGCATCTAGATTGAAAAGAAAGTTATTTATCTAATAGCATTTCTGATACAATGGTTTCTCAGATTTCACAATATTAAAAAAAATCTTTAGTAATAACTTACACAAGATTATGTATTTGAAATGTGAAACAAAATTTGTCAGAAGATGTCAATTCAGCCTACTGTGTTGTGATATTATCTTAACATGAAAATCACTCATTTTATCACCTTTGGCATTTTACTAATCACATCTAAAACCTGGTTTGCAGTTACATCCAATTAAAGAAATAACATTAGTCAACCTTTATATGGTGCTTACTAGATGCTAATCATTGTTTTAAGCACTTTACACTCATATCATTTAAAGCTTACAGCAAGCCTGGGAAATGGGCACAATTATTATTTCCCTCCTTATAGATCAGGAAATAATATAGCTTCCTGTATATCACACAGCTAATAAGATTCAGAGACCAGAATATAACTCAGGTTTCTGTGACCCATGACTTTTTCCAGCATTGTTTTTTGCATTATATCTTATTAGAAAAAATCTCAACCAAACCCAATTCAGATATACAACTACAAAATCAAAGTCTTAATTTTCCACAGCTTTTAGGTACCTGAACTTTAAAATTTAGAGCCAAAAGTTAACAATTGGCTCATTTTCAAAGATTTCACCTGCAGTTATATGAACTATTTTCTTTCAAAAAAAAAAAAAAATCACCTGAAGAGCCAAATTATTTTTTTGTGTGTTCATAACTTAAGTTTACTCTTTGTTTCCTTAAGACTTTTTTAATTTTGACACTGGGTAAAAAATTTGGGAGAGATTCCCAATGGCAACCTCAATTGACCATCTTCTTGCTTTGAAGCTCATAAGATTCTAAAGACTGAGGAATATGTTCCTGGAATTGCTTTTCAGGGCTGAGTGTTGTATTTCCTAACCATATCCCAAACTGTCCAAATAACTAATCTTCACTGATGTTTCTCCTTTGTAATTTAGCACAAAATTTTAAACAACTCCAGTTAATTGCAATACTGTTACTTTTTTGGATTCCTTAAAGCTTACAGATGCTTGGTTTCTTTCTATTATCCTTTGGTAAATATTGCTTCTAATTTACTTAAACAAATTTGTTATAAAGATTTGAAATGTTCTTCAGTTTTCCCAAAAAACATTTCTAGTTCCTGCTCACACTCCCCACTGTCATTGTTTGTATTTATCCCCATTATTCACAAGAATGAGGTCCCTCTTCATGAAGGGCTCTTCAGTTTCAATGACTTTTTTCAATTTCTTAATTAAGTTTTACTTATTTTTAAGTTGCTTTCTGATTTAAATAAGTTTTTCTTTTTCTATGGTCAAGGAGGGTTAAGTCAAACTATAAAGCATATATCTTTTTTTTTTTTTTTCTTCACTCTGGGATCACTTTGAAACTAGCTCTACCTTCATGATTCTATCAATCTGAGGGAGGAGGTGGTGGTAGTGATCTAAGTGATATTTACCCTTTTTACTGAATTAAATTTCTTATTTTTCCTTCAAACAAATTCTTCAGAGTTGTACATCAAAGTTTACTAAGACATTTCAGAATATGTTAAGTTTCTGCTAAATACCTTTATCAAATAGGACAAAGAAAATGGAGGAAGTTCCTGGAATTACCCCCAAATCCCAGAAGTTCTCCCCTACAATCTTAAAATGTTTAATCGTCAAACTTCTTAATGGTTATTCTCCATCAATCTCAAAACTTCCAAAATCCAAGAAGAAAAGATGTTTTTAGCAATTACCAAAATTTGAAATCTTGAATTCATTTTTCATGCCAAAAATTCCTACAAACCAGAAAAAAGTTTTCCTTTTTTTGATTATCTGACCTTTTCTATATAATTCAATGTGGCTATAACTGAAATGACAAAAAAGAAAAAATATCTTGCAGGTTTTTTTTTCTTTTTGACCTAATCTCCTCCTGAAAGCCTAAAGTGGCAGTTTATTATTAAGGTTCCCTAGCATTCTAAAGTAGTTGACTGAAGTTTTTGTACAATAGTCTTTATGGCTGGCTGTATTTTCCCCTTTGAAATCTTTCAAGGTAGTAGAATCAACAAACAACACTAAACACCATACAAGACAAAAATTGGTGTTATTTTCCGAGTTTTTATAAAGACATAAAAATATAGATTAAACAATAATGAGACATACATTCTTAGATAGATTCCTTATCTCCTACTAATTTCAAAGCCTTTAATTTGCTACCATATTCAGATATATAAAAATTTCCCTAAGTGGTTTCATATTAACTATGTTTTTCCCCAGTTCATAGCAATTTTCCCAAAGGGATTTTTTTTTTTTTTTTTTTTTTGGTATTTTACTATTTCTAGAACCTAATGTTCCCCACCTTCATGTTGGAGGTAAATTTAACCTCAACATTCTCTTCAAGAGAATAACCTTTCCCTAGTAATGAGGGTAGAGTAAACCATCTCCAGCATTTTGGAGGTAAATATTACCTTAGCTCTGAGGAAGTAAAAATTGAAGAGAGTCTGCTCTGGACAGTTTTCCATGGAAAAAGTCCCTTGTAAAAGATTAACCACAGTGTTCTGGAGAGTTTTTCTGAGAAGGTATCTTCCCAATGGGTTGGAGTCCTGATTTAGCATATTTTGACTTATCAAGAGTAAAACCAGAAACAGTCTGAGCTTCCGAGCATATAAATTTATTAAGTAATGTATCCAATTGCAAAACAAGTACCAGGCCTTTTCAATTTGTCCTGGATTCCCCCAAACAGGAAAGAAAGCCATTTTGCATAAAAATAATTAACAATATTAAAACCAGGATACAAAATTAGGCAATCTGATTTCCAATAGAGGAAAGATTAGAGGCTTTCCAAGTTAGGATGGGGAACAAACAAGTACCATTTCCTGAAATTGGGAAAAAAAAAAAGGTGTCCCACTTTTCAAGTGTTAGTTTTCAGTCAAGGAAACAAAAGTAATAACTGGTTGATTAGCACACTGCTGGTTTTCAGATAACACATGTGTTGCTTGCGATGTAGAATTGTGAGAGAACTCCTTGCATCGGTCTTCAGATTTGATTGAGTTTTTTTGATCAGCATAAGCCGAGTACTTAGTTAAGGATCTCTAAGCTATAGGTAGAAGTGATCCAGCTTCCCAGCCTCACAGGGCTAGGCTCAAATGATGTGATAAAATTTTCTCATAGGACAGAAATTGAACTAGACCCATAATTGAAAAGACAGAAAACCGATGGCTTACGATGAGCTCCAGAATTGAGTCACAAGGTAAAGTCAGTGTAATTTACTCAATTGCCACGATTCTCTCAATTACAATTGATGAGCCAATCCATGGACTTAGGGCCACTCTTGCCAAGGAACTCTAGCATTCCAATAAGGTTTTCCATTTCTCCAGGGACTTCTCCAAGCAGGACCACCTCAGTGGGATTAGGGATTAGACTCCTTCTTGTCCTCAATGCAGATTTTCTCCAAGCCAAGGTGTGTTCTTAAATGAAAGATTATTATCAATACAACAAAAGTTTCTTATCTTACATGGAGCAAGAAGGAGAATCCTTATTGCAGATAAAAGTCTCCTGCAACAAGGAGGAAAAAAGTTTATTTCTTCAATATAGAAAGAAATCTATTTTTCAGATAGAATAGCATCTCCCACACTCAGGAAAATCTCTAAGGCACTTAGACAGTTATTATACAAAGAGAATTGAAATTGATTTTTTTAAAGGCCTTGAAATTGTTTGTGTACACTACATTTTTAGCTAAACTTCTAAAGAGAAAGTAAAATGGCTTAAAGAAATGAGTTAGATCTAAAGTTAAATTTATAATACTGGTGACTTCCTCTTTTTGGTGGTACTGGCCAAAATGAAATAAGTTAAAAACTGACTTTCCCTTTCTTTTAAGTAAAAATAAGTCAAAGTAAAATAGCTTTTCAGCTGACAAATTCTTTGGGCTTAAAATTATAATATTTCAAAATTGAGAATCTGTCTCCATATCCTATTTTGTAGGATATATAGGCATAAACTGGCTACTTGGCACTACAGTTAATAGTGGCCACTCAGAGCCATCTGCAGTCTAGCTCTGTGATTATAGTCTTAAAAATAAGAATAAGTAAGTGAAATACCATGGATCACAGGAAGGACCCCTGAAAGGACTTCCTGGGCTTCATCAGATCCATAAACTAAGGACCAGGCCTGTCACTAAACTCCCAAGGCAGCCACACATACTTGGCCAGGCAATCTGAGCCATAGTAGAGAGCAAGGTTTAAGGGATTCAGCTAGACTGTTTAATCCCTCAAACACAATTCTGGAAACCACATCTCTTTACAATTAACTGTGCCAGTCTTTTGATCAGACATCAACTCTATAGCATTCTTTGTCTTAAGGAGGATAAGTAGAGGATTCTCTGCAGAAATCCATTGACCCTCTTTTGATGATTACCCCCTCCTATGGAGTCATTAGTGGCAGCTACAACTCTTTTTCAGGATTACTTGTTACTACTGTAATTGGGTAATCCATTTACTATTCCTTTATGAGTAACAATAGGGGCAGATCGTAGTGTTCCCATAGGAACCCTTTTGGGAGAATTACTTAAATCCTGGAATCAAGTTTAAGTTACCAGTTCATCCAGGGATGAAAGTGTGCACTACTAAATTAAATGACCTTTAGTTTAAGACTACTAGAAATTCAGCAGATAAACATTTGTTGCAATAAAAATCTCCAATAAAGAGAAACTGAGGCAGAAAGTTCTGAGCACAATTTTATTATCAAAGTGAGCATTGCCAATAAATGCAATTCAAGTTTCTAGCAACCATGGTAAAAAACCGATAGGCAAAGCAGTTTATTTATAGTATTGAGGAAAGTACAAAAATAAACCAGTATCTAGTAGACAAAAATAAGAGGGATATATGAATTGTAGTTGACTGCTTGGTGCTGTTTACATCAGTTCCTTGTCAGATAAATCCAGTTCCTTGTCAGGTAGATTACCATCCTATGACTCTTACTCTGGGATGAGCATTTTTAGGGAGAATGGAGAGACCAGTGGTTTAAATGCTACTGACTTAACACAGTAGATTAGAATCTTGTGGCTGAATTTGTCTTGTAAAAAGGGGAAATTAAAAGGAGCACATGGATTTGTTGTTTCTATTGTAATGGAGCTTGTAGGATGTGTTTGTTAAGCTATAGCTACAAGGATAGACTTAGGTAATTGAAAGGACAGCTTTAAGGGATTTCAAACTCATATAATGAGGACTAATAAGTAAAGTGCTTAAACCTGAATAAGATAGAATAGAATAGTCAATGATTATTTTTATTTCCACAATTCCCCCTTTGTTTCTTTGAGGAACTATATTTCTTCAATGAATCTTAAAGATTTGATAAACAAGGCTTTATATGTTCCCAAGATAATGAGGAAAATTTGACAAACATAAATGTCAAAAAATGAGAGTTGAAGTAATAACACCAAAGTGTGTTGACCAAATCTGTCAGGAGCAGTCCCCTTCAGTATATAGTCCTTAGAGAAGCAAGGGTATTTGGAGAAGAAAAAGAGAAGTCTAAAAATAAGATCAATGTCTCAAAAGAAGTCTTGGTTGAAGTACAGGGCACTCAACTGGCTTGATGAGATGGATTCTTTTGCTCCATCTAATAGGAACAAACTGGGTGGGCTCTTTTTGTTGTAGATGGATCAAAGGATGTTTGTGGAGATTTTCTAAGTAAAGCTGCAAAATCTACTATGTGTTATGTAATATATATGTTATAAATATGTAATATGTTATATATTTGTGTACATATACACATATACAAACATACTCTGCATATATATGAATGCATTTTTATGTATATTTTTGTGTGGATATATATATATATATATATATATATATATATATATATATATATATGTATATATATATATATACACATGTCTATATATACCCCCCACATATGTGTGTGTATACATATACACTGAATATATGACTAGTTAACATGCGATTATTTAAGAGTCCTTAAACTCTTGCAACTAAAGATTTAGTATTGTTATTTTATTAGATACTTATCTTGGCCAATAAGGTTAATATAAAAGAAAAAAGATGGGAAATAATCATGATAGACTATTAGGATATAATTGGGGAAAAACTCCCATAGCTCTCTTTGATTTCAGGTATAAGTCGTAATGACTGCTAGTTAAATGGGAAACTTCCACACCATTCACAGCATATCAAAAGCTAGGCTTAGAGTAAATCAAATCAGAAAATTTCATGTTTATGTAGCTTGATGGAAAACTGAGTCAAGAGGATCCTACCTTTTCCTTCACAAGGTTCCTTTCAACCTTCTTCCAAGGGCAAACATCCACCTGTAGCAATTCTCAGGCTACAGTATATGGCTTTCATTTGAATGAAATTGGCCTAATGACAACTCAGTAATACCCAGAGTCAAAACTTAATAGTAATATAAAAACGTAGCACCAAGAGAACTTACCTTTAATAACAAAGTATGTGTTTAAAGTCCAGGGTGATATTTTATCTTTGAGTTCTTTAACTAAGACTAATTTATATTAGATAATGTATCCATTCTGATACTAAGGAATTAAATTGAGTAAAATCAAAATAGACTCCCTCTTTTATGAATCATTGATCAACCCATCAAATTTCTTCCACTATTTTAAAGTTTCCATTACCTACTGGACTGAAGACCTAGTGTGATATCCAGGAGATGTAACATTTATATTTGACTAGAGTGAATTTCCCAACTTCCAAAGAAAGAGTTTTGGTGGCCTGTACTGGAGCAGAAGCCCCATTTAACTGAACTTGATGGCTAGGGATGGGTTAGACCTGGGAATCAAAAATGGGGCATCATTCATTATGCTTGTCATTTTCAGTGGGAAGTGTTACCATCTTATTGGCAAGCAGCCAGAAGCAATGATGTAATTTTTAAAAATTGGAATATTCATCTCATTAAAACAATTAAGAAAACATCAATATAATGGTAGTTTGTTTACATTATATGCAGGTATACTGTGAAATAGAATACAAATTTAATCTTTAATAATCCAGTTGAAACAGCCATAATTTTCTTTGGGAATAAGTTTGAACATAGGCTTAAATATAAGTAATAGAAACAATTAATAAAACAGGGGCTAGCAGTGATGAGACCAAGAATCAGAAGACTCCATTTAACTATGGGAGAAAAACTATATCCTGTTTGAAACCAAAAAAAAAAAAAAAAAAGATATAAAAAAGAATCCCACTAGGAGACACCAGAACCCACTATGCAGTTCCATTACAATATACTGAATGTCACTTATAATTCTCTGGAGCTTGTGAATGTCAAGAACAATTTCTCCTGACTTGTTAATGTAAGAACAAGATTGATTAATAACAACATAGGCCTCTCTTTAGGCAGCATTCAGAAGTCCAGTACCATGTAATTCTATAAAATCATTTATGTTAAGGAATCTACCTTTGTTTGGAGAAAGGAGGTAGCCCTGAATGTTTCAAAAGTGGCTTAGGATGAGTCTTGAGCTAGCCATTAAGTTAAGAATATCCCTTATTGACTGAAACACTGTTCAAGCTATAGGATTAGAGTTCACAGAACTCTCTGGCACTAGACTTTTGTATCCAGTTTTCTTTATTTATATGTTTTTCATATATTTCATTTTGTTTCATATATGTCTTTCTCCATCTCTGCCACCATGCTCAGGTTTCTAGTATCCTTTCTAGCAGTTTCCTTTTTAAAGACATATGGGAAGGAACCAATAAGCAATCCCACACATTCCATACCATTCTCATGGAAAAAGAGGAAAAGATTGCTCTAGTACAAAAGAACTGACCCAAAGTCCCTAATTCCTATGATAGTTCTGGGATGATTTGTATCTTTCCCAAAAGACATTGATCATTATAGGTAAAGATTGTAAAAGATAAGTTTCTAAGTGAACCTTCAGAGTTACTGAAGAGCAAAGTTTTAACATAGATGAATGAGTTTGTCTGATTGATACAGGAATTGGAAGAGTGAAATTATAATTTGTCTCCTGTGTTTACATAAGTAGCCTCACTTTTGCTCTTTGAGCACAGAGAGGAAACTTTGGCAATGGCTTGTGAGTGGAAGAGTCCTGGTTTTATGGATTCTTAAGGTCTCATTAATTTCTGATGTATTGAATTTCACTTGGATTTGCCTAAAAGGTTGAATCAAATGGCCCTCATAAAAGGAATTACTCTCTTCAGCTGGTAGCTGTGGCATGGCTTTGAATACCTGAACATGAATAGGTATCTATGAGTCAGGATTGTTCTGGTGAATATGATGATAAAGATCCATGAGATCCAGTAGCTTCAGAGTAATGCAGATTAGCCTTACTATTTATCAAATCATCATGAGATTAAATTTATGTGATCCTCAAAAGAAAAAAAAAATGGAAAGGAGTGAAAAAGGCCTGGGGATTGTGTGACCAGACATTTTTGGCATCATTATACTTAGAAGGAGGACTATTAGTTGTGGTGATAGATTTCTGAGTGATCAGATCTTTTATTCATCTTACTGAAATTACTGCAACTTCTGGTATAGGGATTTGTTCTACAAAAAAAAAAAAAAAGTGTTGAAAATCATGTTTGTAATTACTGCAGGAAGCAGGTGAGATGAATTGGCCTTCTGGATGTCATTCTGTAGAAAGAACAATGGATAATAATGCTGATTAAATCAGTTATATCAAAATTTAAGATGTCAACTTTCTTTCTGTAAAGGTACTGCCTTTGTATGTGTTCATCAACTTATTCTTCAGATGAACAAGATCTGAGTTCATGAGCTACAACAAATGGTGGCTAATAAGAGTCAGATGATCTGAGATTCTCCAAGTCTAGTTCCTCTTGGAGAAGCAGTTAACTACAATTACAAAGGTGGAGCTGGCAACTGAAGTGGCAGCATTAAGAGGTCTTAAAATAGAGTGGAATAATCATTGAGATAATGAATTTCATTTCCACACTAATTTGATCTAAATTTAACACCTTTGCTTATTATACCTTGCAGAAATTAAGAATGGCCATTGAAGAGTTTTATCCATGCCAAATGACATATTCGTCCCGCTGGGAATCCCTGAATGATAAACTGTGCGCATAACACCAAAAAGGACCACCTTCTCTCTGTCTTGCTCCATCTTCTTTCTTTTCTACTTAGTCTTCAGGAAAGGCTGACTTGTAATCAAACTACAGGGAAATCTAGTTCTTGTTAGGCATCATCAGCCTTTTAGCCCCTCTCACCTTTCTATATGGAGGAGAGACACCCCTAAATTTGGTGAAGATCTAGTTGTTGTTTTAACCCAATTTCAGACCACCTTCAGAAGTTGTAACCCGACTTGAGGAGATGTCATGGATTTAAAGAAGACTTTACTTTCCTTTGGAGAAAATACTGCCATAATAGAAACAGCAGACAGGCAAATCATAGCAGTAGCCCCTGCTGGTTAAGAGTGATTAGGTAGGTCCTAATCATAGGACCTACACTACAATCCTAATTATCTATCCAACTATATTAGATGGACAAGCCAGAGAAGCATTCCTTGGGGGAATGAAGGTGTGTGCAGATGTCACCTGTTAATTGGAGCAAATTTTAGAACATCATTTAGGAGGATAAATGAAACTCCCAACCATTTTTACAATAAGCTTTTATAAAAACTCCAAACATTCTACAAGGTTAGACCCAACAAACTCAGAATTTTAAAAGTAAATGTTATAAGGTGTTTTACATGTAATTGAGGGAAAATAAAATATTAAATAAAAACAAACAAATAAAAAAAAATAGGTCCAGTAACTCAGGAGATGCAAGATTTCCTAATTCTGCATTTGTTAACCAGTTAGTGCCAGAAATTCATAATTACATCTATAACAATTGACCTGGTGGCATGAGAAGGCTAAAGATGAAGTTAAAGCCATTGTTTAGTATGTTTATGAAGGAAGGGAAGTGGAAACAAATCCTAAGGAAAAGCCTAAAAAGGAAATACACATAAAAGGAGTCATCTTAAGAGAGAAGGCATTGAAAGAAGATAAGACTTACAAAATAATAAAAGAGGTTTTGTGGCATCTCACTTTCAAAACAGCAATGGTTTTAGAAGATCTCAAGGAGAGTCTTTGGCATAATGGTATAGGGAAGAGACAGGGACTCTAAACTTTGGTGAGAATTTAGTTGCCCCAGTCATGCTATTCTTTGCCTCTTCTTGCAATGTCAGTCTTAAAATTGATGATATCTTTTATTATTGTCTGAGAGATATTGGTACCACTAACTCAATTCTGAGAAAAAAAAAAAATTAACCTGGATGTCATTTTACTGGATTTTAGAGGGTTGTTGCAATTGAAGAACTCCAAGATGTTCCCAGTCTGTTTACACAGACCCTTTTTTAGTACAATATTCTTTTCTGTAAATACCTGAAGCATGGATGAGGTCTTTTATGTAAATTAAGGGCTGTTATCTCATGCCTTCCCAGTAACTCTTTGTCTTTCCATCTCCCAGATGGCCCACTTTCTTTCTTTCTTGTACTGATATTACTGCTGATGTTGAGGAGATTCTCGTTGTTCCTTGTATTGTCTCACACTGTCCTTAAGAAATAAAAGGAAGGTCCCAGTATTTAATCAGACATTCCTGACTCCCTTATGGGCCCCTTCATCATCTTATGACTACCAAGAGGAGGCCCCACATCCATACCTTCCCAGCTTTGTCTTGGGAATTTAATTTATCAATGACTCTCTTAGAAAACAGGTTATTATTGTCCCTTGCAAGTCTTGTAATACTCCTATTTTGCCTTTTAAGAAGCCTAAGCCAGGCCCTGAAGGTATACCTATTTATTGCTGTTAATGTTAGACATCCAGTAGTGTCTAATCCTGCCACTGTTGTTTCTTCTATTCTTGTGGAGCTGCCTGTTTTACAGTGATAGATTTGTGTTCAGCTTTCTTTTGCATCCCCAATCATCCAGACTCACAAAACTCGTTTGCCTTCACTGAAAGAATAATCAATGGACATAAACTCATCTGCCTCAAGCATAGATAGAACTACTTGTTTTCTCAAATGTTGCAACAGGATTTAGCTTCCATTACCTTCAAAATTTCTATTTGTTGGTGGTCTCCTATGAGCAGTACCTACTCCTGTCATCTGCCAAGAAGATAGTTGTTGTAGTGTCCCTTAATGCTACCCTAACTTTGTAGATCCCTTTAGAGGTACTCTTAATGCCCGTCCGTCGATGGCATGGCTAGGCCACACTTACCTGTCTTCGGGCACCACCCTGGATCCACAGAGACAGACTACCAGGAGTTGGGGTAAAGGGAAAGAGAACTTTATTCTTGGGTAACACATATTTATACCCCCCTGAGGAATCAGGCTGAGGGGAGGTCCTCTATGAACCTGGACAGGCAAGTCATAAAGGGATTGGCCCGAGAAGAGGGAGGGAGGCGTGCTACACTTTGAGAGCACTAAGGAGGGAGATGTGGTACCTGGGGTCAGGCACCACTTTTGGGGCTATGTCCCACCGCCATGTAGAACTCGCTTGCGCCTTGGTACCTCTCATCCCTGAGGTTCTCCCACATGCCTTGAACTGTATTCCTTGCTCCTAGAGGCTTTTTAACCTTTACAATTGTCATCTTCAGCATCATAGAAGCCACAAAGTCTTTAAATAAAAATTCAGTGGTACTTCCCTCAGGTAGAATATCTTGGTTTCATTTTGTTTGCTGGCATTCTTTCTGTTTCCCAGAAGCACATAGGGCTCTCCAGCAATTGTCTATAAGCTATTCTGGGAGCTGCCGGATACTGTAGGCAGTACATTCTATCATTTGGTGAGAATACCAAATCTCTTGGCTCTTTAACTAAAGACTCATTTCTTGGAAATGGTACCTTTGAGTACCTTACTGTCCATGCTGACTTCAAGAAAGACCTATCAGCATCAGTACTAGAATTCCTAGATTATAGTATTTTAAGCTTTTTGTCCATGAATGAAGTGGTGACTTCCAGAGTCCTGACTCAAGCATTTGGACTCACTTCATATCCAGCACCCTATTACTCAGTTAAATCCAGTGCAACTGGATTCTGTGGTTGCTGACATCCTCCTCTAAGAGCCATGGCCATTGCTGCCCTCCTGCTAAAAAATGTTTGTGGTTTAGTTCTAAATCTCCTCAACAGTGCAGTGTCTCCATGAGATTGAAGGCTTCTTGCTTTGTTACTGAACTCAGGCATTTTCAGATCAAAGACTAACAAGATAAGAAGTAGCATTACTGGGGCTGGAAGCTGTGACTCAAGTGCTGCTTAGTTCTCAATCATGTGACTCTCCTTCCTGATCTGACTATCTCTAATAATGTATAACTGTGCTTCTGCAGTAGACTTGGTCAAACGTCCCTACTGTGACCTCACCAATACATCCTTCCAGAATTTGAACTATGTTCTTTATTATCTTTTGTCAAGATAGTATTCACTCTGCTAGTGCAAACATGGTCTTTGACTATGACGCCCTTTGGCCAGCCTCATGCAATCTAATCTTTGAGCTGCAGGATTAGTGGCTCTGACTAAACATGACACCTTACTGTCAGTAAAAGTGTAACTCTCTACATAAAATGGCTATGCCCTTGGGGTCTGCCATGCCATTAGAATGCTCTGGCCACAGCGAGGGTTTCTCAGTTCCTCCAGTAATGTTAGTAATACAGAGCTCATCAAACACCTTCTGTCTGCCATTCATCTGTTTCAGGCCCTTGCTATTGTCCACAACTCTGCACGCACTGGTGGCCCTGATGCTGTTTCCCTAAACCACAGTAGAATAGAGGAAGCCGCAAAGCTGGCTGGCTTAGAGGGATGGATTTATGCATTTCATTTGAAGCCTTCCTCAGCTACTGATGACCATTCTTCCACTGGGACTGAATAATGGTATTCTCTCCCCTACAATGACTCCAAAGCCAAGAAATGGAAACAACAATATCGGGAAAATAGGTCTCTGGGGTCTGGGTGACTATGGTAAGCCACTTGGAAGGAGTTTCACCAAATATCACGTTTTGTCACTTTTTTTGGCCACTTTGGCACACAAAAAATTGTGGATACAATTAAAAGAGCTTGGGTTCCTCTAGGCTTCACCTCAGTTTCAGTTTGAATTGGTGCAGCCTGAATTATTTGTCAGGCATTTAACCATCATGCTTTCCAAGCCACTGTTTTTAATAGACATCCTTATTACATATTTGCAAATCGATTTCACTTGCATGCCTAAAACTGGTCATTATCAAATTTGCCTTGCTATTGATGATCAGCCTATTCACTGGGTATAGAGATGTTTCCTGGCTTCGAAGCCACAGTTTCCTTTACTGCCAAAATGCTTCTTAAAGAAATAGTACCTTGGTGTAGTTCACCTGCTCATATAAATTCAAACAGAGATACTCATTTCACTGATTCTGTGATCTCTCAAGTTTATCTAACCTAATACCTAAATTCCATATTCCTTACAATTGCCAAAGTCCAGGAGAGGTAGAATACATGAATAAGGAATTAAAATTCTTATTGGTAAAATGTGTTCTGAAACCCACCTGAACTGGCCAGATGTTCTGTCCCTTGCTCTTTTCCTATCTGCAGAGGGAAGGGAATTATATATATATACCATAGAAGCAAAACTTTTCTCCCTAGTGTATATATCACTACTGTCTTATATATGGAAACTCCAAAATAGACTGAGAGAGCTTCACAGCAAAAGAGTACAAATTGGTCCTTTCAAGTTTTCTCTGTGTAAATCCCACCCTGGAGATGAAGTTTACATCAAGTATTTCTATCAGACTAGTGGAATTCAACCCATTTGATAAGGCCTGATCCAAGTGTGGTTGACTACTCCAACCCCAATCAAGATTGGCAAAAAAATCCTGGATCAGCTGCTCATACATGAAAACTTAGCCTTTGTCCAAAACATAACATACCTTTTACTTTATCTAATTTTACTAATACCACTTGTTGTTTTTCTCATATTGTAGTAAGTTAGTCCCTCAAAAAATAGAAAATCAAAAGAGCATATTGACATGTAGATTGTCTTTATCTTGTTACATGTAGTGAGCCTTACCATCCGTGGCTCTATGATATGTAAAATGCATAGAGTAGTACTAAACCCAGGATGCCCCTTCCTCATTTTCCTCTTAATTCTCAAGATTGTACCCTTTGCTTGTTCTGGTCTGTCCCCCCAATGCTGATTGAGATGACTGAGAAGGGTACTTTGATGTATAATCCCAGCAAGAGATAATACTGGCCAGATCAAGGGTACTTTGATGTATAATCCCAGCAAAAGATAATACTGGCCAGATCTGGACCAGAAGATGGCTTTGTCCCTATACTTGGCCATAGCTTTCTCTCCCTCAAATCTACATATTGGCCTTCTATCCTTACCACCAGATCTCAGGATGCCTCTAGTACTAACTATCATTTTCATGGGAAAAAGTATATAAACCAGTCCTCCTAAGAGAATATGATAATACTAATTCCTATAACCCCAACTCTTATAACATTAGGGAGAGAGAGCCTCCATTTCCCACTTTGTCTTTCACAGAGGAAATAGATGAACTCTATTTTTCCTCCATATAAACCAGCACTATTATTGGTCTAATACTCTTAAAGGTCTATCGTTGCTGCAAGATGGGAACTAAACAGCTAAAAAACTAGAACATTGGGATTCCTTACTTGAGTAAGAATCATCTACTCCAAAACTGAACTCCCACTTCTCTCTACTCACTATAAAAAGGATTCCTTTGAGAAGGAAGCAGATAAGCTTTTATCTAAGGTAGAGATCAATTTTGAGGAGGAGATAAATGACTCCTCTAAAATAGATGAGTTAGAGTGCATTTAGATAGAGTATTGAATAGAACACCAGCATTGGAGTCAGGAGGCTGGAGTTCAAATCTGGACTCAGACATTTAATACTTATTAGTTATCTGATGGAGCAAATCACTTAACCCTAATTACCTTGACCAAAAATAAATAAAATATATGAGTTAAAGGATTCTAGACTATCTTCTAACTCTAATTATCCAAAAATAATTACAACTGGTGAGAATTCAGAGGAACTGCAAAGTACCTGTTTGATGAGCATAGGCTACCTCGACGTCTACCTGAACAACCACTTTGCATTTTATTCCTTGTTCCTTTCCTTTTCTTTCCTTGTTTCTTTCCTTTTCCTTCAGGTATGAGGATGATTAGGAGAAACTAGTCTCTACTACTCCAATAGTTGTGATTTTGAGAATCCTTCCCACTTCACAGAATAATCTCAATGTTGACATCCCACAATTCAGAGACATATTGTTACATCTATTATTCCTACCTCCAGATCCACCACAGCCAGAAATACATGGTGGATTGACTTTTATGCTTTTATTGAGCCAACCATTTTAGTTAAGTTTCCTATGTCTGTACATTCAGAGGGTGTACTAAGGGTGCACCCTTATCTTCTCTATTTTTGCATCTCCTATAATTTTAGAAGGAAATAGCCTCCGCTGGGGGGGAATAGTCTTCTTTAGATGAAAACTAAAAAGCTGGTTATTTTCTGTGTTAGTATTTATCTCAGTGATCTTGTTTAGTTCTCTGCTTGTATGCAAACATCCTAGCTACATCTGATGATAATTCTAGTGTTTTTATTCATTGCCCTCTCTGATTACATTATGATTTAATAAATAAGAACTCTATTATCCACTTACTAGTCAATTAAGACACATATCACTCTAAATTTGTTGGATTTTACAGGTGTTTGATTTCTCATCATCTCCACCAGAACAATTCTATCCAGGTCTCTAAATCAATGTCTCAGCATCTGAAGAAAGTAATCTCTTTTTTCTGGAATTTTTGCACCTTTCAATTTTGCTGACTGTAATATTAACTAGATTGAATGAGATCAGTCAAAAAGGAATGTTACAGTGCTCATGACCATCAGCCCCCTTAAAGTGTCTCAGATTTCAGTTAAATTCAAAGCAACATTGAAAACCAATTTTGGAATGTGTAAAAATAGGATTCCTCCACTCAATTTTATATAGCCATTTGCTAGTGTTTCCTCTTTATATTAGGAGAAATGAGAACAAGAACATTCCTTTTGATTGGGGAAATCAGATGAATTTATCTTCCTTTTCCTAACATTAATAAGGCAAATCCATTTCTCTATGCTAAAACTTGTTCTTTTTAATTGCTCTAATGATTCACCCCCAAAATTTATTTTTACAACTCTTATTTAAAATGGGCAAGATCTCTTTGGCCAATCAAAAATTGTACTATAGTTAGCATGGGAACCAGTGACCTTAAGCCAATTCTTTATTTGTTCTAGAATAGTTTTTGCTTTTCTCCCCTCCTCCTTTGAACATTTAGAATTGCTAATATAGCCTCACCCGTATTAGTTTCTAATCATTCTAATCATTATTAAAGACTTAGGAGGGATAAGGTGAGAAAAAGTCAGAAGAATACAAACCTCAAACTCTGGCTATTTCCAATAATATCCAGAGGAGGATTTTTAAAAATTATTATTTTACAATTATTTGTTTGGTTTTGGTTTTTATTTTCTCCCATTGGAATAGGATATTTAATGAAATCTCTTGGAAACAATTCTTCTGAAATTGAAAACTTGTCTACGATACAATCCAAGCCATCTCTAAGACTTCTAAAGATATTTCTGCTCTTCAAGCAGAAGTTAATTTAGTGACACAGATAGCTTTCCAAAAACACTTGGTATTAAACATCTTGACTACTGCCTAGGGAGGGGTCTGTGCTGTTATTAACCAATCCTGTTATTCTTATATTAGTAAGTCAGGAGATAGCGTTACAAATATTCAAGAATTCCAACATATTATGGTTATAGAGATCCATGTGGTCGTTTTCCTTGATCTTTTCTTGATTCCAGGCATGACATGTTCTCCGCCTGAATCAAATGGGGCCTTCTCATCTTAAGTCTCATGATTTCAACTCCCTGTTTTATTAGTTGCTGAACTGCCTTAAGTTCCAACCTATGCTTGAATTTAATTCCAAAGAAATTTATGGTGGTTCATCAAATGAATCTATAAAAATTGCATGTTAATCACTGTATTTTTATTCTGCTTTATGGTAGTTCTCCATAAGAAATTGCAACTCAGTTACTTTATAACATGGATTTTCCAATTTTCAAAGCAATACCTCTGTCTGAAAATTCATCAGTTACTTTACAACATGGATTTTCCAATTTTTAAAGCAATACTTCTGTCTGAAAATTCATG
The DNA here is from genome assembly GCF_048593235.1 of Sminthopsis crassicaudata. NCBI lineage: Eukaryota > Metazoa > Chordata > Mammalia > Dasyuromorphia > Dasyuridae > Sminthopsis > Sminthopsis crassicaudata. Next base: position 537,949,346 of record NC_133618.1, on the reverse strand, counting down.
CCAGCCTAAAGACATCTCAGCTGAAGGATGAAAGAGATATTAAAAAACATTTGTTTGCTCACTCCATTCCATCCGCTACAGGAGAACATCAGCTGCCCCACTGTGAGCACCCACATCCAGAAACACCCCCGTTGCTGTTCCTGCAATCACTTCTCCTTGCCAACTGATGGTTGGTCTAGTTTGTGGAAATAGAACTATAAGTCATCTTTATGGCATCTTGACTTGTAATAGCTGTAAAGTCTTTAGAAGGCCTGCAAGAAAAGAACTTGTTTCATGCCCTGGAGACAATGACAACACCATCAACACTAGGATTGGTGCTCAGTGTTTCTCATGGAAATGGTATGGTGGGGCTTGGCTCTCAGAGATTGTAAATGCCAAAGGGGAAAGAGATCTACCCCCATTTCACCAACAAGCCTTTAACTGACCTGTAGCTCCCTGATCATGAGGCACAACCAGCTGGGTCCTCTGCCACAAGCAATTGGAAATTGGGAAACTGACTTTGGGATAACAAATTCTTTAGCACAACTAGATTTGTGAACTTGAGAAATTTGGAAAGAGTTTGACAGATTGGTGAATGACCCATGAAATTATCATTCTCCAGTCTGACTTCCTGTTTATAATCCATTTTAATGATACTTTTCTCCTCAAGGACTATTTCTATGTGTCTTCCTGATGATCTGCTTCAGCCATCTGAATGTACGAATGAAGATAAGCACACCTTCTACACCCCAGGACTCAGGTCTTCAGTTTCCAACAGTGCCTTCTCCTCCACTTCATTTGATCTAAGAGGACCCCTGCCCCTCATAACTGTGCTGACAAAGCCCCTACATCTGAATATTGAGCTGCTATCTGAAAGAGTCTGTGTGATCTATGGGAGTGAAGCTTCTTGCTGTTATTATAGTGTTCTCACTTCTGTAGCTTGTAGGACTTTCTTCTATAAAGTAGTGGAGAAATGGTATTCTTTTTCATGTGCTACAAATAATGACTGTATAATGCACCCAAATGTCTAGCTTGTCACTTAAAGCTTAAAGAAATACCTAATCCTTGTGATGTCCAGCAAAAATAAAAAAGATTAATGGTCTCAATAGATTTCAGATTTGTAAAGAACTTGAATATATTCCCTTCCCACACTTAAAGAATCTTTATAAAGAAATAGTAGCACTAACACTATCCAACTAATTAAGATCTGTTTCCTACTATGCAGAGATTGATGTGTTGATTCTAGCCATATCTCACTACAAAGGGAGTTCAGTTCTTTCACATATCATTCAACAATATTGCTGAATGCCTTCTCACTAGTTATTATTAGTCTCCCTAAGTTTTAATAAGATATTGTTATAAATTTACTCGAAATAAAACCATCTATGTTATAATAATCCGTTCTTTCCTTACTTCCTTATGTGCCATTTCTTCTGTGAGATCTCTTTATTAAGGGGACCTCCCCCACCAGTTTTTGTCAACCTTCGGTCATAGGAGAGCTCTAAGCTAATAATCCATGAAAGACAGGTCTTACAAGAATCAAAGGGGGGAAACTGTGAAATTGAAGTGTTTTTGATTGGGAATTATATCTAATCATTGTTATCTAATCACAGTCAGTATTTGTAAATTAAATTCAGATTTGATTGTATAGGCTATATTAGTTAAATTTGTAAGAAGTTTAATTTCCTTGTTCTTAAGGACTGCAATTCAATAACAGAAATTCTAAACTGAGAACTTTATTGACCCTGAAGTTTTCTAGATTGTGGTAGTCAACTTTGATACTTTGTTTGTCCTATTATCTTGGGTTTTAGAAATCCCTTCTCTGAGTCAGTCTGATCATAGCCCAGTCTCCCTTTCTGGATCTAATCAATCACAGATTAAGATGTAGTTTGAATCATTGGACTATTTTTGCCCCCTGTATTTTTAACTGCCTAAAAGAGTTACTCTAATAGCCAAAAGCATCCTTGCCTACTGAGCAGTCTTGGACCCATTTTATTGACTATTGCTAGCCTAATTAATAAATTGGTCATGCTTAGACAACTGTGTGCCTCAGTTTTTATCACTGATTTTATTGACACTATTTTTCTTTATTATAAGTAACTGCCCTTTTTCCCAGTATACCTTCCAGACTTTTTTTTTTAAAGCCTTTATGTAACAAATAAGTATAGTCAAGCAAAATACATCTGCCCATTGGCCATGTCCAGAAATATCTCATTCTATACACCTAGTCTATCATTTCTCTATCATGGTAGTCATCATGCTTAATCATAGAGACATAGTTGATCACTGCATTTATTCCATCAGTTTCATATGAGAGTAGTTGCCTTCATATCCTATTAATGGGATCGTATGCTCTAAACAAAGAGTTCTTAACTTTTTGTATGTATCTCATATTTTTGACAATCTGGTAAAATCTTTGGCTCCCTTTTCAGAATTGTGCCCTTAAATAATTGAAGGGCAAATTCCAATTATAAGTTAATGAAAAATGAAGATGTAATTTTTCCCCCCTCCAATTTCATGGGCCTAGTAGCCAGCTACGTAGGGATAAGCCATGATTAGATAGGCTGTGTTTCAAATGAAAGACATATAGTCCGTCTTGGTAACATGTGTCTTCAAGAACCTAAGGCTCTTCTATATCCTGATCAGACATTAGGGAAAAACATAAGTTAAGGGATATTATATATATTTCTTTCAAATATTTTGCATACCATGATTTCCCTCAAAATAATCAAATTTATTGATTACACCCAATATTCCAAAAGGTCCCCTGTGTTTTTTAAATACCTACTACAAAAATTTTTTGATTCTGTGTTTTTACTTCAATAGGACTCTTTTAATTTCATATATATATATATATATATATATATATATATATAGGTTGGATCTGGCATTGGTAGAATGTTTTCAAAGGAATGAATATTTTTACAAAGAAATAAAATTAGGGTGAAGTCCAGAAAAGTTTCCATTGGTATTCTTGGTTTTAAGTTCTGATTTTAGTTGAAAATGAAAAAAAAATGGAAGATCTAATTTTAGGGTGTTGGATATTAACAGTTTATCATTTTAATCCAGGAACTAATGGGAACTTCAGGAATTGACTCAATAATCATTTCATTTCTTTGATTGAGTACATCTGTTGTTGCACATAGTAAGGGAAAATCTATATATATACCTTTAAGATAGCATGTTTTTCTGGCCATTGATACTAATAGAAGAAATTAAATTTCTCTTGCTATGGGATCATGTTTCTGCTGAGTTGAAGGCCTGGATGGTATAAGTAAAATAAAGTACAAGTAAGAATTTAAATAATAGAACAACTAGAATTTAGATAAAAATGAAAATTTGTAAGTTTTGTGCATTATTAATATACATTGTACATTATCCTCATCAAAATATTTTAAATTCCAGTTTAAACTCTTTGTCTCCTAGGTTGATTCATCACAATATAATACTACTTGTTATTTTTATTTTTTGTCATTTTAAAAACATTATTTGATTTTTAATTTAACAAGAGCATCTGATATAAAGAAAGTACCAGTCTTCTTTGGTAGAGGGAATTTTCTACAACTCTCAATTGAGAGTTGTAGAACTAGGCAGCTAGAATCAGGAAAACCTGATTCCAAATTCAGTCTCAGATCCTTATTTGCTTTGTGACTGTGGACAAGTCTGCTTCTTCAGTTTCTTCAGTTGTAAAATGAGGGTGATAGTAATAGTGCCTGTCTGCTGGGCTTGTGGTCAAATGAGATAGTATTTCTAAAGTGCTTTGCACAAAACCTGGCACATAATAAATGCTTGTTTCCTTCCTTCCAATGAAATTACAGGTCCAGTTACTCACCTAATATACCATACTTGATTTTAAGAACTGGGAATGTTTTTCATAAGTTTTATGATATTCCTATCTCATCAGATCATCAGCAATTCTGCTTCCATAACATCAACATTTGTCTCCTTACTCATGCTACCACTACCTTCACATCTTCAACTCTTTCATCTGGATTACAGTCTTTAGATAGTGTTCTAATGCTTCCAGTGTTTCCTTTCTCCAGTCTAACCTCCACACAGGTATTTAAGCAATACTCCTAAAACACCTCTCAACTTGTCACTCTCCTGCCCAAGACACCTCAGTAACTTACAAACTAACTTTAACCCATCTTTCTAGACTAATTTTACATTATTTTCCCTCACAAACTCTTCATTCTAACCAAGCTGAATCACTTCCCAGTTCTCTATATATGGCATTACATTAGGCATTCTTAACGTTTTATTATTTTTTTTCTTCCCTGAATTCTTTTGGTAATCTTATGGAGTCTATGAGCTCCTTCTCAGAATCACATTTTTACCTTCACCTGAAGCATAATAGATTCTTCTCCAACCTTTTACCTTTTTACTCTGTATGTATCTCCCTGTTTTAAATGTGTTTCCTGTAAAGAACATATTGTAGGGTTCTGGCTTTTGATCCAGTCTGCTATCTGCCTTTGTTTTATGGGAGAGTTCATCCCATTCACATTTACAGTTAAAATTACTAATTCTGTATTTCCTGCCATCTTATTATCCCCCGATTATGCTTTTCTATTTCTTGTCCTCCCTCTTTACCCTGTTTCCCAGTATTAAACTTATGGGCCCCACTTGCCTCACGCAGTTCTCCCTCTTTAGACTCCCTCCCACCCCCTTTGAATGCCTTCCCCTTTCTTGTACCTTTCCTTTATTAAATCCCTAGCTTACAGAAATCTTGGTAATATCTCTTGAATGCCTTTTCCCATGGCTGCAACAAATATAAAACTTTGAATCACCTTAGTTCAAATTTTTAAGTATAAACTTTCATAATGATAAAACTTTGAGAGAGAATCACATTTTTAAATATACAAAATAAAATACAGAAGATTACAAAGAAAACAAAAAATTGGTGAAAATCAAGATGTAGTTATTACCCTCCTCCCCATTCAGGTTCAAGTGCTTTGTTAAATCATTCCACAGGCTATGCATCTCTGGGTAAGAATCTCTACTTTACATAGTTTGTCCCCTATTCCTGGAATGTTCTTCTTCCTCATTTCTACCTCTTGGAATCCCTGTCTTTCTCAAGCTTAGCTCAAGAGCCATTTCCTTCTTTGATTTTACTGACTGTTAGTGTTCTTACCATCATTAAAATTACTTAATAGTTAGCATGTGTGTATGTTTATGTTGCATATATGCATATATTCATATACATAAATATATATTCACACTCATATACATTTTAAAATGAATTCTCCATGTACATATTAAGCTTGTTAGTAGAGAATGTTTTGTCCCTATCTTTGAACCTTCTCAACCAAACACCATGACTGATATATGAAGTAGATATTTAAATGTTTGTTCAATTGAATTAATAAAGGAAAAGGACTAAGCACTAAAAAATCTTATAAAAAATGTTTCCCCTATATACTCATTGGAACAGGTAATTACTGTGGCAACTACAGACTAATTTGAAGTGTTAGCTGTTAATTAAAACACTGAAGAGGTGTACAGTTGTCTTTTGGTGTAACCAAAGCTTCTATTCAAACTTCATTAATCACTTTACAGTTAATGTGTTGAGGAAGGTCAAGACAATTGAGATGCAGTATCAGTCTAAAGTAAACAAGTTTCTTTTCTCCCAAATAATATGCCATTTGCAAAGCTGAGGGATATATTTTGCCCATCTGCCTTGCATCATCTTTGTGATCCAATTCTCCATGATAATTAAATGTTAAATTGGTACTGTCAATGCACTGTAAACCAAACCAGGGATCTCTTCATTACTCGAAATCCAACCCAAACTTCCACGGATGAATTGGCGTACATCATAATTAAATCATCAAGTCTTTCCTTTTAATTCATTTGGAAACATGAGATCTCTCTTTTGGAAAAGGGTTCAGCTTTCTTGACAAGCTAATTAAGTTGCCGAACTGTCCAGTGTAGTATATATTTGAGTATCTTCTCATCATATTCTTATCACTGCTGCTTATCTCAAAAGTCCAGATGTTTTGTACTCTTGTTACTCAGAGTAATAACACCATTTTTAAAAAGTTTTACTCTTCAATCTTGGTCTGTGCATTCACTTGTTTTACCTTCACATTACTGTTCTCAATTGGAAATTTTAATATTCAAACTTAAAATAAGTTGGCACTAGTTAATAGAATACAAAAGAAATTATATATTCTAACATGTTGTGTTAGCTTTATTTATATACAAGTACAATAGTCTTTTGAATCCCATTTTAAAGTAACTTTTCACCAGATATAATGAGCTGCTGCTCACAGCAGAACCCTCTTACCTGTTTTATTATTAAATGGAATTATATATACCTTGAGTTAAAAAATAACTATACAGGTACTATATATGCCAAAGAATATTCACAAAACGTTTTTTGTAGTAGCCAAAAGTTGGAAGCATCATTTGAATTGAATAAATGAACACATTGTTATACATAAATATAATGGAATTGTTTTGTACTATAAGATATGTCAATACACAGAATTTAAAAAACAATAGGGATTCCACAGAGTAGAAAAATCAATACCAGAAGAAAAGGCACAATGACTATAAATGGAAAAAACAAAACACTAAAAGGCAGCAAAACTTATATTTTTTATTGGAAGTAGAATTTATTATTATTATTAACATGCTATTATTGGAGGTAGGGGATGTTTTGGAGGCAGAGCAAATAAGCCCTGACAACTAATTGATTATAAATATCATAGATTTTATGAAAAAAGTTTCCAGTCTGTCAAGTATGGTATTGTTGGGTTACTGGGCCTATAATTTCATTGGAAGGAAGGAAACAATTAGTATTGCTTCTTGAGGACAGACATGGAACATACTCCTTTCTTCTCTGTTAAAAGGTGTTATGCCAAGGATGCGTAATGTTATTTACTCTGTCATTCTCATTCATTGTATCTGTCAGTTTTTGTTTAGCTTTTCTGTTATTCAATTTGAAGAAAAGGTAACAGGTGGAATACAGTAGAATAAAATTTGCAAAACACTTAACATACATTATCTTTGAAATAAATGTTGTAGATGACAAATAGAAACTGATGTTAAATCTTTTGCCATGACTCATACCATGAGTAAATATCTGAAACAGGATATGAATTGTCTTTTCTAGCCTTCAAGTTCAGTGTTCTGTCTACTGTGCTATATTATTTCTTATATGGTACTATGGCAAAGATGATTAGGAAGTAAATGTGGTTTTAAAATGCATTAACAAAGTAATTTTTTTAATTGTTCTGTTGAACATACTCTTCAAAACATACTCTCCAGAGAGGTGGTGTTGCAGAGTGGATATCATGCTAGACTTGATGTCAGGAAATCCTAGGTTCAAATCTTTCCTCTGCTACTAACTTGCCATGCAATTCTGGGCACTGTCAATAAACCTTTCTGAGTTTCACCTTCCTTATCTGTAAAATGAGGTTCTGAATTAAATAGCCGCTAAGAACTCTCTTGGCATTAAATTTGTGGTCCTATGATCTATTGAAATATCTTCTTACCTTGAAGGCTCAAAGTGAGGATTAGCTCCTCCAGCAAAAGTCTTCACTGAGCTATTCTTTCAGCCCTGTGCCATCTGGTGAAATGAATCTCTTCTTCCTTCACATTTATTGTATAAACTTTGCCTCCTTCACTCTATTACCCATAGTTACTGGTAATAACTACCATATTTAACTATATAACTATAGTTGTGCCATAGTGACTTGTCAATAAATAAGAGCCTGAGGAACAATAGATATGGTGTTTACTGACCAGCAACTTGAGGAGAAATGCTAGGAGCAGAACAAAGGTCTGTATACAAGATTTGTAGATCTGACCAAGGCCATTGATACTGACATTCAGGAGGGATTTTAATTTAAAAATCGGTTGTTCAGAGAAGTTCATCAGTATAGTGCATCAGTTTCATGATGTTATCCATGCCCAGCCTCTAGACAATGGGCAGTGCTCTTGAGCTTTCCCGGCCACCAGAAGTATGATCCAGGCCTGAATGCTTGCTCCCAAGCTTTTTAGCATGAGATTTTCAGCTGTGTTGTTCAATGCCTTCAATGAGAACAAACATGGAATCAAAGTCAGCTAGCACACTGATGGTAAATTCTTCAATTGAAAAGGCTACAAGTCAAAACTAAGGTGGAGGGAGTGATGGTGCATGATTTTTTGTTTCAGTTGATTGTGCGCTTAGTGCAGCCTCTGCAGCTGAGGCACAACAAAGTATCAGTTCTCTGCTGCTTGTGGTAATTTTGGCCTGACAATTAACCTTAAGAAAACATGGGTATCTCATCAGCCAGCACCACACTATCCTTATGTTCTTACATCCATATGTAACCATCAGAGCAAATGGTGAAGTTTTGATTGCTGTGGATAAATTCACTTGGCAGCATACTGTCCAGGGACATCCACATTGATGAGATGGACATATGCATTGCCAGAGTTGTATACAGTGTTTGGGAGACTCAGAAGGAAAGTATGGGATCAGAGAGAATTAGACTGACTACCAAATTGAAGGTCTACAGAAAGTCATTGTTGTATGCCAGTGTGGAACCTGGACAGTATACCAGCATCATGTCAGGAAATTGAATCACTAATGTATGAGTTGTCTCAGGAAGATTCTGAAAATCACCTGGCAGGATAAGATATCAGACCCTGAAGTCCTTTCTCAAACTAAACTGCCAAGTGTTCCAACCCTTCTGCAGAGGGCAAAATTCTGTTGGGCTGGCCACATTGTTAGACTGCCAAATGTATGTTTGCCAAAAAAATTTATTTTATGGAGAATTCACACAGGGCAAGCACTCACAAAGCAGTCAGAAAAATCAATACAAGAACACTCTCAAGGTATCTCTTAAAAACTTAAGAATTGGTTGTATGACATGAGAAACACTGATACAGGATCACCCAGCACAGTGTGCTTCAAAGAGAAAGTGCTACACTCCATGAGCAAAGCAGAATTGAATTAGATCAGAAGAAACGCAAGCTATGCAAAGTTAGAGATGTCACCCCAAATGGTCATAGGGACTATTTGTGTCCAGCCTGTGGCAGAGAATTCCAAGCTCATATTGGTCTGATCAGATTAGATGATTGTCACTGCCTTGAGAATAGGGTCATTAACTTTGTTTAGAGCTTAGCAAAGTTATTCTCACATACTTGACATTCATTATTTGCCAAATTTGAATTTAATGCCTAAGCAACAAGGCATTATATTCAAGAAGATATATTCTGTTCACCCACACTGGTATTATAAAGCAAAATCTAAGTTTCTAAAAACTTGTATATTATTGAATCTTTGTAAATTGAATCATATTTTATGTACTTTGGAGGGGTTTACTACTTATCAAAGTGTTATAATAAATCCTTTTGTAACTCAAAAGAATACTTCAGAAGTGTGAGCAATCTCTAAATTCATTTATTTTGTAACTATACATTTTTTTAGTTCATAATATGTAGCTATACTGATCTCCATTCTTAGAGAATCCATGGAATCATGGAATTAGAGGGTTAGTAGCTTATCTAAGATTTTACCATTATATTGATTACTTAAATAAACAAGACATTACAAGTAAGTACTAATGTTAGCTGAATTTCAATGATGTAGACATTTAACTAATACAGAACACAATACAACTATATCTGTCCATATTGTGTCACTTTTAGTCACTTCCTTTCCCAAATCCACAACTAAGATTCCATTGTATTTGGTAGAAGCCACTTTCATGTTCTTTTGTTATGATATGGATAGTGCTAGAGTTGATAGACTATTGATTGTCCCTTGCTTTGGCTACCTGACCATTCTATTTTTTTTTTTTTTTTTTGCATTTTTTATTTAGTTGCATATTTCTCTGTTTATGACTTTTATGCTGCTTTTCCTTGAAAACTCCTCATTTGTACCTTGCTGCCAATTCATGTGCAGCGTATTTCTTACCATTGCCCTTTGGTGGCATATTCTTTCAAAATATTTATCTTTTTCTAATGTTTAAAACATTATAGCAAACTGTTTCTAGTTAAATTTCACCACTAAAAGTTAATGCACCTAACTTAAAAACATCTGACCATCAGAGAAATCTTACAGATCTTTCTAGCTAAAGTGGAAATTGATATCAGTGATTTGAGATTATAGGTAATGTACATTGTTTTATAGAAGCAAATAGCAAATACTTATTGAATACTTATTGTTTTCCCTAGTCTATGGTAAATACTGGGGACATAAATAAAAAGAAAAAAGTCCTTTCCTTGAAAGAGCTTTAATCCAATGGGCAAGACAACACATATACACATTAAAACATATTAGATATATGCAGTATATATGGTAGATCCAATTTGGCTAATGTGACAATACTAATTAAAATGTTGGAAGCACAATAAAATGATTTTGCAAATGCTTGTCAATGCAGATAGGAATTTTTAGTCAATGATAGAATTGGGAATAAACTGTCTTCCTTGACCTTTGGCAGGTTCATTTTATATCAATTCTGGAGTTTGGAAGAACAGCCAACTCTGGATAATGTATAAATTCTTATTATGAAATAAGGTCTGAGCAAACAGATTTGCTTTTTTCCTTTTAGAAGAATGGAATAAGAGGATAATTTGAGATTACTTGTTTGTGTTAACATTTTTATATAAGTCAAATTGTTTCTGGATTATGGTGCTTATAGAATTCCTCATATGAATTCATTACTGTCTAGATGCAAAAGGCCACATTACATTAAACATAAAAGGTCTCAGTCTGATTTTTTAACATTTATTTTCTGGAAACTCTACTTCCTGGCATTTCTCTAAACAGTTTTTTTTCTCACTTGTTATTTTACCATTCTTCAGCTCATCACCCCATTATTTTGTTCATATATAAATAGCATCTCACTCCTTTCCTTCTTCTTTCTTTTTCCTAGCACTTTTTCCCCCTCAATCAACTGATGGCTTTTATCAGATTATATCTATTATCAGATATGATTGTGGCAGGAATTCAGCATTTCTGAGTATGTTGTAGAATAAAACAATGTTTTGCCATATCAACTCATGAAGATATCTACTAAGGCATGTAATACTTGTGTTATACAACTGTTTGTTAAACATACATATACATATATACAGTAAAATAGTCATACTGATGAAGTCACATCTTGAAATCACAGTATTGACATTAAGAACAAACAGTACAGGGGGCAGCTAGGTGGCACAGTGGATAGAACACTAGCCTTGAATGCAGGAGGTCTCAGACACTTAACACTTCCTAGCTGTGTGACCCTGGGCAAGTCACCCCAGCCTCAGGGAAAAAAAAAAAAAAGAAAGAAAAGAAACAAACAGATTTACTATTTATTACAAATTGTTGTGGGTGCAGTGCAGTTTTGCACACAATGAATGCTCAATAAATGGTGTTTATTATTGTTAGTGTTACTTGAAATCTGTCAGTGCACATTGTTATAAATATGATGGTTGAATTTATAATATATCAATAAGCTATTTTTAAAAGTTATTCAATTTTTTTTCTTTCCCAGAGCATATCATGTCCCAAGTGGAAAAATATTAGCTGTAAAGGTAAGTTGTGAATGAGGTTCTATTATTTTGTTCTCCATTTAAAAAAAATATATATTCTGAATGCAAACTTTTGTCTTACTCTGCCTGATGCTTGCTATACTTTTATATTATATTGAGACTTATTTATTATATTTATATTTTAAATATACCTTTTAAAACATAACATTATATTCAAACCACATTCAAACTTGATATGTAATAGGTATTTAATAAATGTTTTCTGACTTACTGACATTATCCAAAAGTTATAGCAAAAATCTGGGGCATTCGGTAATTGCTGAAGAGAGGTTAAGATATCTATCAACTTAAGACAGTAGTTAGAACTACCTGTGTCCTCTTTTGGAATTCCAAGCACCTACTCATATTTGCCTTAGACTTTAGCATGCTAAATTAGGAAATTAGGAGCAGCAGCAATTTGTTGTGGTTCCAGTAGTATAAGGCATTTTAAATATAACAGAATAATAAAATTTACATTGCTAAAATTGTTCTTACATAAGAATCACCCCAAAATAAGTGAATGAAAAATTTAGCTATTTTAGTCATCATATCTATTCCTTTTTTCAGACACTTGGCTCTAAAACTACGTTCAGTGATATTTTTAGTCTAGTAGTTTTATTTTTTAAGTTGCCCCAAAGTTTACTATTAGAGATATTTGCCAAAAGATAAACCCTGTGTATTTTAGGTTTTGAAGAAAAATTAAAACTCATCTAGTCCCAACTTCATCATTTTAAAAATAAAGGAAACTGAGTTGTAGAGAGTCTAAATTTCTAATTATTAATAGAATCAATTCTCTATCTGAATTTATATTTTCAGCCAATGTTCAGTCTTGACATTTTATTTTAATATTATCTACTATTCTCTCTAAATCCAGTCTTTTCATTACTCTGCATATACTTCACACATTTTTTACTGTTGTCATTGAAACCTCATAAGTGATTTGACTGTAGATATTAAGAAAATTAATAAACATTTCTTTAGATTTATTTTCTTTATTTTCATATTTGTCTCTTGTTTAATTCCTGTTAGAATATAAACTTCTTGAGTAGAGATTTTCATTCTTTGTATTTCTATCTCTAGCACAAAGAACAGTGCCTCATACAGAGTAGGCACTAAATAAATGTTCTTGACTGGTTTCCATAAACTGATATCCTATGGATGCAGAGAAAAGTTAGGTTGTTATTTCACATGTTTTTTGGTAAATATAATTAATTCTCAGTTATTTACAAAAATAAAGAAGAACAATAATACTTATAATCTGAGATTCATTTATATTTGTCTTTATATTACATTTTTTTAACAGTAGATTTGCCCAGTTGCGCTTTGTTTGAGCTAATAATATATAATATAATTTATTTTATATTTTCTGAATAATACTTTCAATTACAGCTTTTAGAATAAGTAATTCTAGAATAGTGTAGAATAAGTGGTAACATATACTACAATCATATAATACAATAAGTAGTATGGAATAAATGAATAAGTGGACATGCTGTTTTAGAATTGACAAATATAAATCAATCATAATAGAAGATTTTGTCATTATCACATCCCTAATTTTGTTTTATTTTTTAAAGAAACAGACTGGATTTGTAAAACTCTTCACTAAATTGTGTTATTCTGGCTGCATATACATGTGATTTGCTCATCTATCATAAAGATTATAGAGTGAACTGCAGACCAACAATGAAAAGGACAATAAAGAGTACGATCACTGAAAACTTATGAAAGAATAAGCTTTTGAGGGAAAAAACCATGAATCCTTTAAAAAGAAATCATACTAATATGTTAGAGTTCTTTAAAAGATTGGGGGCTTGGAAAGGAGGGTGAGTAAAGCATATGGGCAGGAGCAGGTGGGAATGGTCATAATAGAGTTAGCCTTTCAGAAGAGATAGGTAGCATATTAAACTGGATATTGGAGGAAGGCTTCTGTTATATGTAGGAAGGTTATTTAGAGAATTGGAACTAAATATTACTGCTCTGAATTGAAAAGCCTAACTGTGGGGTTGTGCCTGAATTTTTCTAAAGGAAGGGTCCTTTTAACTTTTTATAAATGTACTAAAGTGAAACATCCATGTTTGTAGAGGACAGTGATTTCATCTGGGTAATGAAACAGCTTTATAAACAGAAGTAAATTATGAAAAGAAAATTTATGATTAGGCAAAAATGTAGCACCACCTTCCTACCCTTGCCCATGTGTTCATAAGGAGCACATTGCTCAGTGTACAGTAAGTTTAGAAAAAATAGTACAAATAAGAACTGATCAATTTTAAGCTGCTTATTATCATCTAGGAAAGAGATCTAGAAATAATAGAAGAAATCATATTTTTCTAGTACATCAATCCCACTGTTCATTTGGAATCCCCATCTAATCTGTAGTCAACCATTTTAATGATATTATAGAATTATAGATTTAGAGATGTGAGAGACCTCAACTTACCTATTCCCTCCTACTCTTATCACCTTATACATAATTTTATGGATGATGACACTGAGTCTCAAAGAAAAGTGACTCATCCAAAGTCACACAGATAGTAAGTGGTGGAACTGGGATTTGAACACAAATCCACAAACTAAGCACTTTTTTTCTTATAATAATAGCTTTATATTTTTCCAACTATATGCAAAGGTAGTTTTAAAGTTCACCCTTGCAAAACCTTGTGTTACAAACTTTTCTCTTTCCCTCCTTTTCTCCCTCCTCATCTGGACAACAAGTAATCCCATATAAGTTAAACATGTACAATTCTTCTAAACAGCTTTCCACTTTTATTAAAACACCTTTTTTTTTTTTTTTTTTTTTTTTTCCCCTGCAGCTCTTTCTTGACTCCTATGGCTTCAGTTTTCACTTCTGTTCAAATAATTTCCAAATCTTTGACTCTAACCCTGACCACTACCAAGTCCTCATCTAGCATTTCTGATGACTTCATGCTGTGGCTTGGGAATCCTGCTAGTTAACACCGGAAGTTCATTACATCTAAAATCTAAGTTATTATATACATAAAAATAACTTCTCCCCCTGACTTTCTGTATTTTAATGGTACACTCAATCTCCTCTTTATTCAGAGCTAAAGCTAAGTAGTCATCTTTGATCCTTTTCTTTCCTACCACAACCACTTGCCAAATTCTATTGATTCTTTTTTTTTTTGACTGTTTGATGAATTTGTTCCATTCATGCTGTTTCCATTGCTGTCACCTGATTTCAGCTCCATATTAACTGTCTCCTGGATTATTCCAGTGGCCTCTTACTAGTTTCCTATCTCCTGCTTCTCTGGTTATTCCTGCTTTAAATCCCTCCTATATACTATTTTAAAATTAATGTTCTTAAAATATAGTCTAAATCTTTCCTATCTTAAAAAGCTGTAATAATTCTCTCCTTCCTTACCAAAGCCCCACTCTTTTAATTAGCCTGTCATTTAAGGCCCTCCAAAGTTTGACTTTGAGTCAGCAGATGGCAAAGCAGACAGATTGCCAGGCCTTGAAGTCAGGAAGATTCATCATCAAGTTTGGCCTCACACACTTATTAGTTCTATGATCCTGGGCAAATCATTTAACCCTGTTTGCTTCAATTTCTTAATATGTCAAATGAGCTGAAGAAAGAAATGACTGATTATTCTAAATGTTTTTGCCAAGAAAACACCAAAAAGGGGTCATAAAAAGTTGGACACAACTGAAAAGCCTAAATAACAACAAAAGATTTTAATCCAGGCTGCTTTTCCTGGCTTATCTCTTCTGATTCCTATATAATTTACCCTGTGTTTTAGCCAGACTGCACTATTTGTCATTAATTGAGCTCATACTGAATTGTATTGCCTTTATGCCTTTGCTTTTGCCCCTTGGCTTGGAATGCCTTCCTCCTCTTTCCCACCCCATCTCTGTCTGTTGAAATCCTATCTCCCCTTCAAGGTCTAGTTCAGATGCTACCTCTTCATCTCAGATCTCTGTTTTCTGGACACCTGTTGTACTTTGCAAATCTCTTAGGAAATTACTTTGTGTTATAATTATTAGCATATGTGTCTTACCTCCCACACTTTGGAATCCCTTAAGCACTATTTAAATGAGTTTTTTTAGTATATATCCTTAGAAGCATGTCTTTTTTTCCCCCTACTTCACTGTGCCTAATACAGTATCATTTTCATATTAGGTGTTCAATAACTATTTGTGGAAGCAACCAACTTCCAAAATGTGTCAAGGTACTATCATTGACAGCAAAATAGTGAACTTTATGATTCTCTGATCTTAGCCAGTTGTCATTTATTATTACTAGTAGACAAGATGAAATGAAGGGTTTGAAGTACATTTAGTTTTTCCTGAGTTTACTTCTGGCTTTTCATTTGACTTTGAAAATAGCATTTGTATCTCAGTGACTTCAACTGTGAAATAAGGATGCCATGTGTCACAAAAGTATATTGTAAAGAATAATGAATCAGTCCTTCCTCCCCCCACCCCCCCAAAAAAATCAACTATTGGGCTTTGGTGACTCTCTAGAATGAGTGAAATTCATTTTCCCAAGTGAGATGATCAGTTAGATCCATAGCTGCAGGAGCAATTAGACATAACCCTAGAAAAAGTTTTTTTCCCCTTTATGTAAAAAATACTAACAAATGTTACATACAGTAACTTCTTTAACATACTCACTAGATTAATAAAGGCTAAAACCCTGTTTAATGTTCTCCTTTCTGAATTAAATTTCATAATTGACTGATATCAAAGGCAACAATAAATATTTGTGATTTTGGGTACCCAGGGGAAAAAAAATCAATGATGAAATGTCTGGTTTTCATCATTGTAAAAAAAAAAAAAAGGGGGGGGGGTTAAGAATGTAAAGCAAATTAAATTTCAGGGAAAAAAAAATAAAAGTTCCCTTAATTTTGCAGCCATAAAATTTAGAAATCTTTTCACTAAAGAAAACATACTGAAAGAAATACTAATCACAAATGCACTTCAGGGTAATTACTTGACAATGACTATAATTCATGAAACCTATTAGTAACTACCATTTTTATTATAGGTGGTCTTGAAAATTGCAAATAAATAGAGCAAGAAAAACATATAAAATACTGTTATCCAACTTGCAAACTAAACCTTTTTACACCATTAAAGTATTCTATAAAAATCTTTCAGCTAGGTAATGCTTGGAGGATTTAATGGATTCCCCAGTATTGCTTTTTTTTTTTTTTCCCCCTAATTGGGAAAAATCCATCTACAAGGGGAAAAAAAAATCATAGTATATAGTATGTAGCATACACTGATTATCATTCTTCGACTGCTTTGGGTTTCTGCTGTTCTTAAACTAGCATTTAAATGGACCATTTGATTAATCATTTGTATACTGACTGTAATCCTCCCAAATTTCCTTTCTGAGTTGTACATACTGTAAAAGACAATTATGTCGCCACAGATTAAATAAGTGAATTAAAAGAGAATAGCAGCTTAATTTGACCTGTGATTTTGCTCTCCTTCTCTTCAGTAGAACGTGTGCCACTCTAGCAAATAAATGAAGTCATCCATGACAGCTTGTGATGAATTGCCGTATTTATACTGTATATTTTAATAGCCTCACACTAATTTAAATTGAGCACAGAGTAAATTATAATTCAGTCTCTTGACTGCTTGTATTTAACTTGACAACTCATCTTTATTTGTCCTGGAGGTGTAGTAGAGAGCAGAAGAAATGTACTCAGGTATTTCATGCTTAGGTTTAACTCTTTGTCTGTGAAATGCTTAATATTCAAATACTTTTCTCTTTGGACTGTTTAACCCCAGATGAGAGGTACAAAGAGAGAGTTACCCACTTCAATCTTGTCTCAGCTGTCCCATCCTTTGAGATTGTTTTTTTTTTTTTTTTTTCAGATACTTTAAACAAATTTAATATTTTGCTGATAATTGCTTAATATTTTGTTCATGGTCTGCATCCAATAAGAAATTGATTTTATATCTTAGCATTTTAATGATCACTCACAAGAATACATGAGATAATGAAAATAAACTTCACCTATAGTAATAAATCTCCCAGAAGCACTATAATTTAAGGATCAACTTTATTTTCCTGTACTAGATCCTCCAAATGACGTTATCTACTTTCTTATCCACTGTGGAGTCAAGAATTCTCAATTCTAGAATACTGCTGATTAAAAATAAAGTAAAATAAACATTTGTATTTAGAAGATTTGTACCATAACATGAAACCAGCATGTCAGGCTTAAATACATTGAATTTATAGAATCTAAATCAGCAAAATAGACTTGAAAGAATTAGAATTCTGGTTGATTTTTTTTTTCCATTTTACCTCTTAGTATTTGAAATAGTGCTGGAAGAGTAAAATATATCCATTTTCCCTATTCAAAAACATCTAACCATGAAGATTAGAGTTGTAATGTGAATTTTGATTTAATTCCAAAAAGCTAGACGCATTTACATAATGTGAATGAATTATTATAAGTGATAATAACTTGATAATGCTATATTTGATAGTAGTCATGCTAAGCATTAAGTGAATTTTGAAACCCTTAAGATTTAAGCCTAGTTTATTAGAAGAAAATAGTCTGTGTCTGAAATAGGCTTTCTATATTTTCATATTATAATAGTTCAAGATTGATACTGTGCTAGAAGAATTTATTTTGTTGCTAAGTTTTCTACAGTCAGAAAAAATGTAAGTGAATATTGTTGGCAAATGACTATTGATCGAAGGAAGTGTGTTAAATGTTTCTTGGCAGGACCTGTATTACACTTACAATCTAGTTTGGTGAGAGCTTTTATAAATAACCCTAAAGCAAACTCTTGATAGAAACTAGTTATGCTTTTTGCTTTTTTTCTACCTTAGATGGATGTCAATACTCTAAGATATGTGTTTGGAAATTGCCCTTTTTTCCTCACTTGGTTCTATCAGCAGGAAGGAGTCCATAATTTATGTTCTTTTAATTCTACAACATGATTACATTTACTTTCCTTTTCTAAGATAAAGTGAAGTTTAACTATTGGGTGGTATATACTAGTGTGGCAGGATAGTAAGTGCATTTAGTGTTATTTTGGAAATCTAAACTTGAAGTTCTTTTCCCAGATTGCCTCGAGTAAGAAATCTTTATTCAAAAAAAAAAAAAAAAAGCCTTTCTACACTTTTCTTCTCATTAGGTAAATCTTTTTATATAAAAGAGTAATCACTGTCCTTACATTAATCTTAACTGAAGAACCAAGTAAAATTTAAATAATTGGTCATCTTTTTATATATAATAAATGCTTGAGAAGACATATACTTTCATCAATGTGTACTATCTCCCTTACACGTCTAACAGTATTTTTAAAGAAAATTAAACATAGGTCTTTGTGTAATAAAGTATTTTATATTCATTTGTTTAATTGCCTTGCAATTATTTTTTAATATTAATTACTTTATTAACATATATATGTATTTAATTAATAATAATTGAATACTTTTTAATATGTTTGGAAGCACCAGAGAGTAGTGGGAAAAGCCCTGGAATAGAAGTCTGGGAGGGCTTAGAGACTGACTTCTGTTCTATACTTAGTAGTTATGTGAACTGAGCATATTTCTTTATCTCTGTGGACTTTATTTTCTTTATCCATAAAATGAGAATTGATGTAGAACAAGGATTCTTAATATGAGATCTGTGAACTTATCTTAAATGATATTTTGATAACTATATAACAATATTATTTCCTTTGTAATTTTATGTATTTTATATTGTATTTTTAAAAACATTATTCTGAGAGGGGATCCACAGACCTCCGTTGACAGCCAGAGGTTTTTATGATACAAAAAATGGGGAATAGCCTCTGGTTTAGTTAGTCTTTAAAGTTTTTTCCAGTTCTAAAACTTCTTTGGTCCTTTTCCATATCACACTGTAAAAGCAAAGCTTTATATTTTTCTCCTAACTGTGCCCCCCCCCCCCAAAAAAAAGAAGATTTGGATGACTTATTTGTTTTTACAAACAAAGGACCAACTTTAAATGACATTTATATGTCATCCTGTGTGCTTATCTTCCAGTGTGTGAATCACAACACATTCTCTTTTAATGGTTTGAGGGTTAATAGGTACAACTCACTCCTATTTTCCTTCTCTGAAAATAACCAATATGGCCAAAATAGGGTGTATAAATTAAGGGTGTTATAACTTAACTGACTTTTAAAGCCATTAATGCTGACCTTGGAGACCTGGCTTTTTTCCCTATCCCATCAATCATTTCTGTACCACTTCCCCCACTCCAAAGGAATAGATAGATGTGTATATGCAGTTTGTTATAAGGATGAGGTGGTGATGGTGGTAGAGAATCATTTTTTAAAATTCTTTTATTTTTTAGTAGTTGTACACAAGTTTTCATTTGAAAGAGGACAAACAGGAAATAATTGGCTTTTTTTCCCCTGTTTTAGGTGATATTGCTAGATATTACACTGGAACTTCAAAAACAAATTATGTCTGAATTGGAAATTCTTTATAAGGTAATCATTTTCCCAGTAATCATTTTTTAAACATGTTTTCAGTATTACTTTTTTTTTTTTTAACCAAGCTACTTTTTTTTCTTATTTCTTTTATAGTGTGATTCATCATATATCATAGGATTTTATGGTGCATTTTTTGTAGAAAACAGGATTTCAATATGTACAGAATTCATGGATGGTGAGTTTTACATTTTGCATCATTCCTAAATAGCTTTATTGACGTTGCAATTTAAAATGTTCATTTGCTATAGCCATTGAGAGGATGTTAAAAATAATTAAAACATATTAATAGTTACCTCTTCTTCTACCCTAAAATCAACCTAGTGGTTTTGATTACTAGTGTTAAAATTTTTAGCAGTGCTATATTTTCCAGAATGTAATTTCCTTTACTTTTATTGAAAATGTAAGTAGAACAGATTAAATGCTAGTCTAATCTGTGGTTTGATATTTGATTCTTCTATACAATCTGTCTTTACTGACAAAACAGCTGTTCTGTTCTTTTAATGTTTCAATAGCCAAAACAGATTTTCTTTTAAAGAAATCTATTAACCCAATGTCCTGTGTCTTTCAGTGAGAAATCGGTTCTTAATTGCAAGATAAGAAATTGTTTTTCAACACAGCTGTTTAACCAAGCTGCATTTAGTTTTCTTTGGACCTTACCCCTATTTCTTCCCATCTGTATTTTTCACTCATAACCATTCTGGAGTATTTTTTTCAGTCTCACTATCAAGGCAATATATAGATTTCCCAGCATTTTACCAATGAAATTAGGTAATCACTGTTTTTTTCCACCATCTTTAAGTCTGAACATGTCTGTTAAGTGACATGTTTAGTGTCTGACCCATTAAAACTTATCTTTTTTCATACATTAAAGTCTCCATTTTCATGTTCTCAGTACATTCTAGAATTTTTTATGATCCAGTATTTGATATCATACTAAGGTGTGTATTTTAATTGTTATATATATGGTTTTCTAAGACAAAATTCAGCCATGTTAGCTATCGAAAATTAAATGTCTTAGAACCATATATTTAATGTGTCTTATGCAACAAGCTACATGGTGGCAACATAAATCTGAGTCATGCTTAGAATCTTATTAAAAGATCTAAATTCTTCAGTTCCATTTTTTAACATTTAATGTTTTCTCTCTTCAAATACTTTTCATTGAATATTTAACATACTCCTCCATGGTCTTTTGTGATTTTTTTCATTACCTGTTTTTACAGGGCCTCACTTATATGCTATTTCATCCACAAAATCTTTTCTGAGATCGTCCAGTCAAAATTAATTTCTTCCTTTTCTGAATGTTCATAACATTTGTTTGTGACTTTTACTATTTATCATGCTTAATTCTGCGTTGTATTTTTCTTTATGTCTTATGTCTCCTACTAGATTGGAAACTTTTAGAGGGCAAAAACCTGGCTAATCTCTCTTTTTATCTCTATATCTATGGCACATAGCAAACATTAAATAAACATATTTAATATTTAAGTTGATTTTATTTAAATGATAATCATGGGCATAAAATATACTCAATTGAAAAATGATTAAGAAACAAGCTTTAACAGTTTTCTATAGCTCTACACATTTATATATACATAATTTCTTCAGAGAACACTTAAGATCTACTCTTTTATTTATGTATATTTCCAAAGTACTTAACTCAGTAAAGTGAAGCCTTGAAGGACCACCTCAAATAAAATATTTCCTATGCACATGCTAAAATTACATATGACTTTGATAGATATGATAACTAATAAAATTTTCAGCCACCTACTGAATTTTAACTAAGCTTAAAAGAAAAAGAGATATGCTTATATAAGGCAGTTGCTAGTGACTTGTTAAGTGTCCTGTACATTCAGAATGAAGGATTTATATTGGTAGTGAGTTTCTCCAAAATGCTTCTCTTTATAACTGATAATTTAATTGCATTGAATTCTTGAATACATTTAAGGTCTTTTCATTGAATTCCAATCCAATTGGAAATTGAATTCCAATTTCATTGAATTCCTCCAGTGCAAAGGAGATTGGTTTAACCATCCATACTTGAAAAGCCAAAATGGATGAAAAATGCATATTGACCAGACTGTAATACATAATCTGTTAACATTTTAGAAGATAGATATTTAGAGAGACTTCTCAGTGACAATGAGATAGACACGATTTCCTGGGAAGAGATAAAATTGGATTGCATTTAGAAAATTGCCAGGTGCTTTCAGTGATATCTAATGCTTGCTGTTGCAAAAGCTCTTTCTTAACATACTAATATGCTCCTGTTATTTGACTATAAATTACAAAACACCATGATTTCAGAATTACAAGTAACCCAAAGGATAATCAAAAGAGCCATGGTGGATTAAAGGAAGTTGCAGTATATTGTCAGTAATGACATGCAGAAGTAACTTAGGAGATCTCATCACAGAAGTGTTAGATTGGAAAAGAAAGGATAATCATCAATTAAAAAGAAGGAAAATCAGCAGAGTGGAAAATAGTCCAAAAATTGATGCCTCTGAGGTTTCAAAATAGTGAAAGGATAGATGGAAAAGCTTATTTGATGGTATATAAAGCAAATAAAGTCAACAGAACCAGAATGATCTACACAGGGATATAGTTCTGTGTTCTAAAAAGAAAAGGCAAGCAAGGAGAGAAGAAAAACAGGACCAAAAGTGATAGAACTTTGAGAAAACTTGGAATGGACAAGGCATAAATGCACTTTTCTTATCATTTGGCTTTTGCTAAACATTCATTAATGGATAAGATTTTATCCTTTGTTTTCTATATTTACTTTTGTTTTATTTTTTAATATTAAAAAAAAAACAGGCTAAGATATCTAACCCAAGCTAGATCTACCATACTGAATTTATGAAAAGGATTGAAAAAGAATTTTATATAACATAAAAAAGTGAGAGCAGTTTCTACTTACTGAAATGAAGGGAGCCCTCACACCAAAAACATCTCAGATCCACCAGTCTATAATGGAAGCCTTCTCTAAAATTTGTACTCAGGAAT
Source organism: Sminthopsis crassicaudata (assembly GCF_048593235.1). Lineage (NCBI taxonomy): Eukaryota > Metazoa > Chordata > Mammalia > Dasyuromorphia > Dasyuridae > Sminthopsis > Sminthopsis crassicaudata. The sequence continues at coordinate 537,926,387 of NC_133618.1, read as the reverse complement.
ATAAAATCTAAACTTGCAATAAGATTATAATCGTAATTAATTTCTTTTCTTTAAAATTAAGTGATTTGTTTCAAATAAATAAAAACAGTAATAAGAGAATCAATTAGGTGACATAGTAGGTGGAGTGCTGGACTTAGGGGCAGAAAGACTTGAGTTCAAATTTGGCTTTTGTTGGAATACACAGGAGCCACCTGACAGTGACTGCTGGAGATCCAACCCAGACCTACAGAATGAATCTCCTCTTGTGAGAGGATGACAAGGAGACTGAGAAGCAGTTGCTATTTTTTGACCTCTCTGAATGAGAGGCCATTGCATTGTCTGACCACTTTCCTCTTCCCTCTGCCTCCAATTTATCTCATTCCCAGTCCTCAACACCTGTGTCAGCAAAAGTTGCCCTGCAACTCCTTCAGATACTGTGATCCACAGCTGGGGAAGCTCTTGGAGAATCGTGGATTTGATTGTCAAAGCATATGTGAACTACAGGCTTCAGTTACTGTATGACTCTGGGCAAATCACTTACCTTCTCTCTGCTTCTGTTTCCTCAACTGTAAAATGGAGATTATAATAGCACTTACCTTCCAAGGTGGTTGTGAGGATAAAATAAAAAGATATCTATAAAATGTTCTGTAAATTTTAAAGCACAATATGAATGATTGATATTAATATAGTCTTTTTATTTAGAATGTTTATTTCATGTCTATCATGTGACTTCAATTAAATTTAGCATATATTTATTTAACACCTATTGTATGTAAAGTACTATGATAGGCACTGAGACACAAAGACTTAAAAAAGTAGGTGATGTTTTATGAAAGTGACCTAATGTATACACATATAAGTATAAGATGGTTTGAGTAGGAGAATGAGAAAGTTCTAAGAATTAGAGAAAAAGGAAAGAGTTGATAGAGATGGTAGCATCTCAGCTTTAAAGGAAGCTAAATATTCTGAGAATAGAGATAAGGAGAGAGAGAGAGAGAGAGAATGCCAGGCATGGAAAAGCATAAAGGATTGCTCATAATATTATGAGCATTTACCAAATGGATGTGGCATATATTTTTTCATTTTATATTATGAACATTAATTATTATTATTAATTATTATTATTATTATATTATGAACCAAATGTGAGATGATCTTCTCCTTCCAGGAGATGTCACTTTAGTCAGCTTTCTGTCTATTTGACATTTCAGATACATCCATCCACTCAAGCTGGGTACCTTTTGTCACCATTAGCATGTTTCTGTAAGGTGACTGACTAGGCATGATCCATGGAACTGACTGAAACTCACTGGCTCTTGGGGCCAGTAGCTTTGGTCCTGTTGTCTTTGTGATCAAACCAGATGAACTAATCATACATTGGGTTTATAAATGCATTGAACACTCAAATTAGAAATTAGACTTCCACATCTGTTTAAAAGTAATGTTGCATAGCAATGGAATTTGGAAAGAAAAAAAAAACTACAAAAGTATATGTATTCACATGAAAATAGGATGTTGTTTAAAAAAAAAAAAAAGGATTAGGCTAAAATTACAAAGTCCACGTTCTGGTACTCACTCATTGGATCTTACACAAGTCATTTCACTTCCTTGGGCCTCAGTTTCTTCATCTGAAAAATGAGAGTAGAACTCAATGGTTTGTTCCAGCTCTAAGTTGGTACTGTTCTAGGAGCTTTTGTGATTCTAAGAATTCCACCCAGAAATAGACTATTCATCTGTGTCTAAAAGGGAGGGGGGAGAAGAGGAAATATGGCCATAATGAACTGAAATCAGAAACCCTTAAATAGTCCCAGTGTAAACCAACATTTTTAGTTCATTCATGGAATTTTCACTTCATGCTACTTGAAGTCTATAGGACCTTTGTGATTCATGTTCCATTGTCTTTTTTTTTTTAGAGTAGACTTAACATATTCACTTGAAACTGTTGGTTCTTATTTTATCCTATATTCTAGAATAATTATGCCACATCCATTTAAGTCATATTATCACTTCTGACATCCTCTAAAGTCCTCTTCCATTGTGGGATGATGATGACTGTTTCTGTGGGACTATATCAGAGGAGTGTAAACCTTGGCAGGTCCTACCAAGCTACAAAGGCTTTAAGAATATATACCTGGCTACGGATTATGTTTCTCTTGTCAAAAATCATCCTAAGTGGGGACAGACTTATTAATGTTAGCATGCACGAAGTAGTTTTTTTTTGTTGTTGTTTGTTTGTTTTTAAACATACCTACTCATGAATTTGATATATTAAGGTGGGGAGATACTATTGACAGAGCAATGGAAGGAATACCAACACCAGTAAAATCATATATCATTGAAGTAAACATTGCTTCTGACTTTCATCTGTAATTAGTGTTTCAAAGATAAGGTATACCCCAATATTGCAAGAACCAGCTGTGTTAAACAGTATTTTATATAGATGATATCTGAAGAATGGGAAATAACTGAGATTAGAGGAAATTTCAACACAGCTGTGTTGTCAGGCTCCTGGTGGCTCTCCTGGGGACTGACAGAGCTTGGATAGAGAGCTAGGGAAGACAAGTGGACTGGAGGCTGAAGCACAAGCCCTTGGACTCAGATTTGTTCATCCCATCCCATATCAACTTGGTGGCAGGGTTGTCCTCCTTAGCTTCTCCACTGAAACCAAGACTCTGGAAGGCCTCTAAGAAAGCTGACTGGGCCCGAGGCTTCTATGCTCTACACTGAGCATAAAACAATCATTATATCACTAGGAAACCATTATTTATTGTAAGATTAAATCAATCATAATGAACTTAGAGAACTGTTAAGCACCGTGCTAAACTAAATAACCATTGTCTCATCAATTCCACTGAATTACCACCTTGTAAGACTCCTTGTTTCAAGTTCAGAGTTCTGGCCCATAACAAATGCCTACCCAGATTTTGATGTTTAAAGATCAATTTAAGGGAAAGGAGGCTAGCAAAATTACTTCTGTTTTCATTTTTACCACTGGTTCTGAATAATTGAAATAATTTCTGATAGATGAACCAAGTAAATATTTGCCTGGCTTTACGAAACCTTACTATATGAAAATCCATATTGAAAAAGTAACTACCTTTATATATAAGGAGTAATTTTGGTTGTATAGAAAGATTCAATTTAGGTTTTCAAATGAGTCCCCAAAGGTTGTTACATAACCATAGCCATATATTATTAAGATTATTCAGGCAGGAGTGTAATGAATGAATTATTCTTATCTTAAAACAAAACCTTAAAATCCCCAACTTGGTCTATCCAACCACACAAGTGCTTAGCTACATTGTAATATCTCTACTCTGTTTTGTGGCTAAATTCCTTGAGAAGATCCCTTGCAGTCACTCTCCACTTCCTCTCTTCTTACCCTTTTCTAAATTCTTGGTCATTTGGCTTCCAACCTTATCACTTTACTGAAACTACTCTTTCCAAACTTACCAGTGGTCTTTTGGTTGTCAAATTCAATGACTTTTTCTTAGTCCTCATTCCTTTTGACTTCTCTGCAATGTTTAACAGTCAACCAACCTCTTCTCTTGGCTACACAACCTCTTTTGGTTCTCCTACCTTTCAGGCAGACTGCTTCTTCTCAGTCTTCTTTGTTAGATATGCATCCAGGTCACACTTGCTTAATGGAGGTGGCCCTTCAACTCTCTGTTCCAGATCCTTTTCTCTTCCTCTGTTTAACTCACTGATCTCATCCAGTTCCATGGGTTTAGTTATCATCTTCTATAAAGATGATTCTCAGAACAATTTATTCAGCCCTAACCTCTTCTGACTTCCAGGCTCACATCTCCAACTGCCTATTGAGCTTCGTGAATTAGATGTCCCACAGACAACTTAAGCAATCCTTCTAAAACTCAGCTCATTCATCTTTCCCTGCCCCTACCCCAGGATCCACTTTCCTAATCTCCCAGTTTTTGTTGAGGGCTCAACTCCTCATTCACTCACTATATATCTAGTTTGTTACCAAATTTCCACCTTTGGGGTATCTTTTGTATATATCTCTTTCTTTCCTAGGATGCTGCCCCAAACCTGGTGTAGGCTCTTATCACTTTACATCTGGACTATTATAATAGTCTTTTGCTTGATCTCCCTTCCTCTTCTCTCCTCATCCTAGTCCATCTTCCACTCAGCTGTCAAATTGGTTTTCCTGAGACATAAGTATGTCCATGTTACTCCCCTCTTAAGTCAACTCTCGTGGCTTCCCATTACCTCCACAATCAGATATAAAATCCTCTGGCCCCTACTTTCTTTCCAGTCTGTTTATACTTTACTCCCCTATATATATGTCATATTATTATTGGCTTCTTTATTCTTCCTCATGTAAGACACTCAATCTCCTGAATCATATGTTTTCTCTAGTTGTTTCTCATGCCTAAAATGTTGTCCCTCCTCTTCTCTGCTACCTGGATTCTGTTAGGGCCCAGCTAAAATCCCATCTTCCTGGCCCCCAATGCACCCAGTATATATCTTGTATTTATGCAGATCTTTACATTTTGTCTACCATTAGAATGTGAGTTCCTTACAGAAAGTTTTGCAAGGGTCATTGTTGAAAAATTACGCATGCATGTTTCATAAATAAAAAGCTTTAATTAAAATAAAATAAAATACATCGAGGCCAAAAAAAGAAAAGAAAAGAAAAAGAATAATCAGGCTGATTTCAGAAAAGCCTGGAAAGACTTACATGAGCTGTTGCTAAGAGTACAGAACCAAAAAAACACTGTACACAGCAACAAGAAAATTATATGATGCGTGTACAAAAATGTTTGTAGCAGCCCTTTTTGTAGTAGATGCCCATCTCTTGGAGAGTGGCTGAATAAGTTATGGTATATAAATGTTATGGAATAGGTGCCACAGCTATGTTATGGAATATTGAAAGAAACAATCAGCACAATGATTTCAGAGAGGCCTGGAGAAACTTACATGAACTGATGTTAAGTGAAGTGAGCAGAACCAAGCAACAGCAAGATTATACAGTGATTCATTGTGATGGAAATGGCTGTTTTCAACAGTCAGGTGATTCAGGCCAGTTCCAGTAGTGTTGTAATGGAGAGAGCCATCTGTGGGATGGCTGTGGGAACTGTGTGTGAATCATAACAGAATTTTCACTTTTGTTGTTGTTGTTTGCTTGCATTTTGTTTTCTTTCTAATTTTTTTCCTTTTTGATCTAATTTTTCTTGTGCAACATAACAATTGTGGAAATATGTATAGAAGAACTGCACATGTTTAATTTAACATATTGGATTAATTGCCTGTAGGGGAGGAAGTAGAGGGAAAAAAGGGAGGAAAAAATTGGAACACAAGGGTACTTACTACAAAGGTGAATGTTGAAAATTATCTATGCACATGTTTTTTTTTGGGGGGGGTTGTGGTAATTTTTTTTTATAATTTAATTTTTATTTTATTTTATAATTATAACTTTTTTTTTTGACAGTACATATGCATGGGTAATTTTTTACAACATTATCCCTTGCACTTACTTCTATTCAGATTTTTTCCCTTCCTCCCCCAACCCCCTCCCCCAGATGGCAGGCAGTCTTATATATGTTAAATATATTACAGTATATTATAGATACAATATATGTGTGTAGAACCGAATTTTTTGTTGCACAGGAAGAATTGGATTCAGAAGGTAAAAATAACAGTTTACACTCATTTCCAGTGTTCCTTTTCTGGATGTAGCTGATTCTGTCCATCATTAATCAATTGGAATTGGATTAGCTCTTCTCTATGTTGAAGATATCCACTTCCATCAGAATACATCCTCATACAGTATCATTGTTGAAGTGTATAATGATCTTCTGATTCTGCTCGTTTCACTTAGCATCAGTTAATGAAAGTCTCTCCAAGCCTCTCTGTATTTCTCCTGTTGGTCATTTCTTATAGAACAATAATATTCCATAACATTCATATACCATAATTTACCCAACCATTCTCCAATTGATGGACATTCATTCATCTTCCAGATTCTAGCCACTATGAAAAGGGCTGCCACAAACATTTTGGCACATACAGGTCCCTTTCCCTTCTTTAGTAGTTCCTTGGGATATAAGCCCAGTAGTAGTATGGCTGGGTCAAAGGGTATGCACAATTTGATAACTTTTGGGGCATAATTCCAGATTACTCTCCAGAATGGTTGGATTCTTTCACAACTCCACCAACAATGCATCAGTGTCCCAGTTTTCCCACAGCCCCTCCAACATTCATCGTTATTTGTTCCTGTCATCTTAGCCAATCTGACAGGTGTGTAATGATACCTCAGAGTTGTCTTAATTTGCATTTCTCTGATCAATAGTGATTTGGAACACTCTTTTATATGAGTGGAAATAGTTTTAATTTCATCATCTGAAAATTGTCTGTTCATATCCTTTGACCATTTATCAATTGGAGAATGGCTTGATTTCTTATAAATTAAAGTCAATTCTCTGTATATTTTGGAGATGAGGCCTTTATCAGAACCTTTAACTGTAAAAATGTTTTCCCAATTTGTTACTTCCCTTCTAATTTGTTTGCATTAGTTTTGTTTGTGCAGAAACTTTTTTTTTAAATAATTTTTTATTATATATTTTTTTATAATATTATCCCTTGTATTCATTTTTCCAAATTATCCCTCCCCTCCCTTTACTCCCTCCCCCCCGATGACAGGCAATCCCATACATTTTACTTGTGTTACAATATAACCTAGATACAATACATGTGTGTAAATACCATTTTCTTGTAGTGCAGAAACTTTTTAATTTGGTGTAATCAAAATGTTCTATTTTGTGATCAATAATGGTCTCTAGTTCTCCCTTGGACACAAACTCCTTCCTCCTCCACAAGTCTGAGAGGTAAACTATCCCATGTTCCTCCAATTTATTTATGATTTCGTTCTTTATGCCTAAATCTTGGACCCATTTTGATCTAATCTTAGTATGTGGTGTTAAATGTGGGTCCATGCCTAGTTTCTGACATACTAATTTCCAGTTTTCCCAGCAGTTTTTGTCAAATAATGAATTCTTATCCCAAATTTGGGATCTTTGGGTTTGTCAAAGATTAGATTGCTATTTTTATTCACTATCTTACCCTGTGAACCTAACCTATGCCACTGATCAACTAGTCTATTTCTTAGCTAATACCAAATGGTTTTGGTGACTGTTGCTTTATAATATAGCTTTAAATCAAATACACTTAGACCACCTTCCTCTGACTTTTTTTTTCATTAGTTCCCTTGCAATTCTCGACCTTTTATTCTTCCATATGAATTTTGTTGTTATTTTTTCTAGGTCATTAAAATAGTTTCTTGGGAGTCTGATTGGTATAGCACAAAATAAATAGATTAGTTTGGGGAGTATTGTCATCTTTATTATATTCGCTCAGCCTATCCAAGAACACTGAATGTCTTTCCAATTATTTAAATCTGACTTTATTTTTGTGGCAAGTGTTTTGTAATTTTGCTCATATAATTCCTGACTCTCCTTTGGTAGATATATTCCCAAATATTTTATACTATCGACTGTTATTTTGAATGGAATTTCTCTTTGTATCTCTTGCTGTTGGATTGTGTTGGTAATGTATAAAAATGCTGAGGATTTATGTGGATTTATTTTGTATCCTGCGACTTTGCTAAAATTCTGAATTATTTCTAATAGCTTTTTAGCAGAGTCTTTGGGGTTCTCTAAGTATACCATCAGGTCATCTGCAAAGAGTGATAAGTTGATTTCTTCATTTCCTACTCTAATTCCTTGAATCTCTCGGCTCTTATTGCCGAGGCTAGAGTTTCTAGTACTATATTGCATAGTAATGGTGATAGTGGGCAACCTTGTTTCACTCCTGATCTTACAGGGAAAGGTTCTAGTTTATCACCATTACATATGATGTTTACTGAAGGTTTTAAATATATGCTCCTTATTATTTTAAGGAATAGTCCATTTATTCCTATACTCTCAAGCGTTTTTAGTAGGAATGGATGTTGGATTTTATCAAATGCTTTTTCTGCATCTATTGAGATGATCATATGGTTTTTATTAATTTGATTATTAATATGGTCAATTATACTAATAGTTTTCCTAATATTAAACCAGCCCTGCATTCCTGGTATAAATCCTACTTGATCACAGTGTATTATCCTGGGGATGATTTTCTGAATTCTTTTTGCTAATATCTTATTTAAGATTTTAGCATCTATATTCATTAAGGAAATTGGTCTATAGTTTTCTTTCTCAGTTTTCGATCTACCTGGTTTAGGTATCAGTACCATGTCTGTGTCATAGAAGGAATTTGGTAGGACTCCTTCAATCCCTATTTTTTCAAATAATTTATATAGCATTGGAGTTAGTTGTTCTTTAAATGTTTGGTAGAATTCACCTGTAAATCCATCTGGTCCTGGGGACTTTTTCTTAAGAAGTTGGTTAATAGCTTAGTCTATTTCTTTTTCTGAGATGGGACTATTTAGACTACTTACTTCTTCTTCTGTTAATCTGGGCAAGCTATATTTTTGAAGGTATTCTTCCATTTCATTTAAGTTATCGAATTTATCGGCATAAAGTTGAGCAAAGTAGCTCCTAATTATTGTTCTAATTTCCTCTTCATTAGTGGTGAGTTCACCCTTTTCATTTTCAAGACTAACAATTTGCTTTTTCTCTTTCCTTTTTTTTAATCAGGTTTACTAAGGGTTTGTCTATTTTGTTGGTTTTTTCATAAAACCAACTCTTAGTTTTATTAATTAATTCAATAGTTTTTTTACTTTCAATTTTATTAATCTCACCTTTTATTTTTTGAATTTCAAGTTTTGTGTTTGTCTGGGGGTTTTTAATTTGTTCCTTTTCTAGCAATTTTAGTTGTAAGCCCAATTCGTTGGCCCTCTCTTTCTCTATTTTATGCAAGTAGGCCTGTAGAGATATAAAACTTCCCCTTATTACTGCTTTGGCTGTATCCCACACATTTTGGTATGATATCTCATTATTGTCATTTTCTTGGGTGAAGTTATTAATTATGTCTATGATTTGCTGTTTTACCCAATCATTCTTTAGTATAAGATTATTTAGTTTCCAATTATTTTTTGGTCTATTTTCCCCTGGCTTTTTATTAAATGTAATTTTGATTGCATTGTGGTCTGAAAAGGATGCATTTACTATTTCTGCCTTACTGCATTTGATTTTGAGGTTTTTATGCCCTAGTATATGATCAATTTTTGTATAGATTCCATGAACTGCTGAGAAGAAAGTATATTCCTTTCTGTCTCCATTTAGCTTTCGCCAAAGATCTATCATATCAAACTTTTCTAGTATTCTATTTACCTCTTTGACTTCTTTCTTATTTATTTTGTGGTTTGATTTATCTAATTCTGAGAGTGCAAGGTTGAGATCTCCCGCTATTATAGTTTTGCTATCTATTTCCTCTTGCAGCTCTCTTAATTTCTCTTTTAAGAATTGAGATGCTTAACTACTTGGTGCATACATGTTTAATATTGATACTGCTTCATTATTGATGCTGCCCTTTAGCAGGATATAATGCCCTTCCTTATCTCTTTTAATTAGATCAATTTTTGTTTTTGCTTGATCTGAGATGAGGATGGCTACTCCTGCTTTTTTGGTTTTGCCTGAAGCATAATAGATTCTGCTCCACCCTTTTACTTTTAGTTTGAATGTCTCACCCTGTTTCAGGTGTGTTTCCTGTAAACAACATATAGTAGGATTCTGACATTTAATCCAGTCTGCTAACTGCTTCCTCTTTATGAGGCAGTTTGCCCCA